>NW_027500748.1:0-73825 GCF_021521415.1 Bidens hawaiensis | reverse complement strand
TTTCTTGTCTAACTTCTTCCAATCTGCTTCTGACAACTTTTCTGGCTTTTCATCCTCAAGCACTTCATCCAAGTCGTTCTGAAAAAGTAGCGCTTCACTCTTCATCTTCCACCAACCAAACTTCTGTCCATCAAACTTATGTATCGAACCCTTTCTGTCTTCTGCCATGACAATGACTAAAACGAAAACATGGATAAAAACATAGACAAACACAACAATGGCACATGCCTGAACTTAACGGTTGTTCTACTGAACTCTGTTAAGCAATAAACCTATATATATGTAGCGGAATAACAAATTGAAAATCAGAAACTGCAACTTTAAACTTAAACGATAAAACCTGACAAACGCGATTGGCAATGGTTCTCTGTTTCTTTAACGCTTCTTCTGATTAACAACGGTTCTTCAAAAGAAAAATAGGATCTTGATGTAGCCCACTCAATTTGGTCTTCTAGCTCAAGAAAAGAATAATGATATTAAACTTTTTTTGTTTTATAGGCAAAATTTGACTTCTGCCCTTTGTACGTTGACCAAAGCAACCAAAACAAACTCCACCCTTTTATTCTATTTGACTTGTGAAACCCACAAGATGACAAAACCAGGAAAAATAGTTTGCGCCTTCTCCTTCCTTTTATATGGCCCGCTCACACAAAAAATATAAAGCTTCTTTACTTATCAATCGCAAACTGCCGCAACAAAAGAAAGAAAAAAAACTGGCAATCTAACTAACGCGATGAAAAAAAAACATATGACATGGCAGAGTAAATGGCGGTCAAACAGTGGTGATGCGGTGCTCGATAGAACCCTAGTTGTGATCGTCAGGCTGGGTTTAGTGGCTACGAAACAACTGTGGCGGTGTAAACCCTAACGTCGATCTGAAACCGTAGGCTGCAGTGGAACCCTAGCGCAGTAGGGTGGCGGCTGCCGGAAGGTTTGGCGGCGACTCGGCTGGTTCTCGTTTTCTTCGTGTGATCAGAACCTTAGCTCTAAATACAAATTGTTAGGATTAAACACACACACGAACCGAACATAAACACGAAAGCAACAACGGACACGAGAATTTAACTTGGTTCAGTCTAAACTGACCTACGTCCACGGGTGGCAACTAAGTATTTCTTTAATGAGTGACAAGAGATTACAATGTAACACCCCGGCCTCTTGTACCACCAATATTGTCCGCTTTGCCCACGATGGGTTGCCCATCGGGGAACTCACGGATTTGTTTTTGGTTGCCCAAAACGCGTTGGTGATGTTAAGAGGCAGGACATTACTTATGAACCAAGGATCTCTCTTGTCCACGGCCGAAGTGGGATAGCCTAAGAGTGGGACAATGTTGTGTTTGCCAAGGGTGTTACAAACAACCCTGCTTTGGACTCATCGTCCTCGATGAGGCATGCCCCATCATCTCGAACGGCACAAGAGTGGCTTTGATACCACCTGTAACATCCGACCCCTCACACCACCAATATTGCCCGCTCTGCCCACGAAGAGCTCACGGATTTGTTTTTGGTTGCCCAGATGGAGACTTCACAGGAGGTCACCCATCCTAGTACTACTTCCACCTAAGCATGCTTAACCGTGGAGTTTTCATTTGCTCAACAGCCAACAAAGCCCAAAACGCGTTGGTGATGTTAAGAGGCAGGACATTACTTATGAACCAAGGATCTCTCTTGACCACGGTCGATGTGGGATAGCCTAAGAGTGGGACGATGTTGTGTTTGCCAAGTATAGATTGCTCAAAACACATGTGACACTATTAAGTGACAATAATATCATTAATTAATTTAAACATCATGTACACAAGTTTGTAACAAGAAATACAAGGAAAAATACAAGAACAATTAACAAATTGTCCATTTATTATTATAACCTAAGTTCTAGTGTCCTCGTCACGACAGCATTCTCTAAATAAGGTTCCTGTAGCATAAATATAAAATAATGTCAACTAAATGAATAGTTGGTGAGTTCACACAAGTTTTGATATAAGTACATAAAAATCTACAATTCCATGAACAAGTGTAAATGAGCAAGTAAAGTCCTTTCCAGTTGGGATTGTGTACCAACGTACTCGGATAATAGCGCAAGTAAGTGTCTTTTCCAATTGGTAACAACCAATGTACTCGGATCAGGGGTCCCTATTCCACTCATAACATCGAGGTCCTGAGTGCATAGGGGGCGTATGATCATACTTAATGAGGAAACCATGAGCACGTAATCTTTGAGCAAGTAAGCAAATAAACACACAAGTCCATGTAACGAATTGTAGTTTGTAAATAATGAATAAATGAAATTGAAATGTTGATAGGATATATATGCTACCCCAAAAGTAATAAAAGAGTAAAAAATGGGTGTGAGAAACTCACCTTTGCAATTGGATGATAAGTTGAAATAATAACCAAAAGTGCGTTCAAGGAAATAAATGATCGAACCTCACAAACTATAATTAAAAAGGAAATACAAAATTTAAAGACTAACTATCTGGATTATAAAAGTTAAATAATATTAGTTTTAGGAATTATGCATTATTTAAATATCTATTTCATTAACTTATGGCAAATGAGGACTTGTGAATTTTTAATTAGTTTAACAACAATGAATAAAGTTTATAAAAGTCATTTGATGTTTATTAGTTTAAAAATGATTTGTAGATACATAATTATAACATATTAATATAAGATTAAATAACAAAATTAATGATAATTTATGATTAAACATTTTTTTTCCAAGTAACATAATTAAATAATTTACTAATTAGTTAACTTAAATGTTTTGCATGAATTCTTTTAAAGAAATTATAAACATTAGTTTATAAACAATAATTAATTTACTCAATTATTAATTTAAAGATATGAAGTATGTTATATCTATTGTGAAAATATTTTAAATAAAAGAAATTTTTATAAATCATCTTAATTAAAAGAAAGTTTATAAGTTTATGATGATCAACAAATCATAAGATTTAGATAAATATATATTCATGCTTGTTCTTGCATAATAACTAGGTTTGATCCTAGATTTAGAAAAATCATAGTGTTTATCTTGGATATTCATGATCATAATGATTCTTAAAACCAAAATATAAGATTTTTATGATAAAAATAACATGATCATGAAGAAAAACTTATAAACAAGTATGAACATTCAAGGTAAATATCAAAATAATAGCTATAAAATGCATGTAATGGTAAAAACTTACTTGTTAGTGCTCTTAAGCTTAAGAAAATAATGTATTAAGGTGTGAAAATAATGGAGGATTTGTCCTCCTTTTATAGTGAAAATATAGAGTTGTTATGTCTTTTGGAATTAAAGAAATTATATCATTTTTAATATAATTAAAACACAAATTAAAAAATAGTTTAATGGAGCATTCAAAAGGTTTAACTATTTTAATAAACTTTGTGTAATTAAAACATATATTAGTTTTTTTTATTAGTTAAGTAACATAATATGAAAAGATGATGATAATGATAATAATTATAATAAAAGTAGTAGTAGTAGTCGTTAAATAATTCTAGTAAATTGCATGGGACATGTACATAAATATTTGATCTTGATTATGAATGTTTTAAATTTGTATGTAATACTACAAGGGTGGTGAAAAGTATAATTGCATAGAAATGATCACATAAAATACATTAACGAAAATTGAGATTAATTAATAATATTATAAAGATATATAAATTTAAATAGAAACAAAACCGAAAATTTAAAATGGGTCGGGTTTTCGGGTTTGAAAAGTAACAAATGTTACATACAAGTACATAACGTCAAATATCTAGAGATACAACTAGGGTTTTCATCTTATTCAATAAGAAATTCAAACCAGTCTGGGGTTCAGTCTGGCCACCCTACATATGTTTTCCCTTTGGACTCCAAATAATAAATTGGGCCTAAAAGGCCTACGAACCCAACAAAGATGGATACATTTAATTCACAACAAGATTCTAAACATCTTTTTATTAATAAAGGTTAATGTGGCAACAACAAAAATATGGCTTGCAAAGAGTTCAGGGCATCCTCAGTTTAAAGCTTCATAGACTTGCTAAGAACAACAGCACCATTAGTCTCATTACAAGAGGGGGTCTCGGCGGGCCGGTTCGAAGCGTTGAGGACCGTCGACAGGCCGGTTCAGGTAAAAACACTGCGAATCTTCTGCACTCCATGTTGGGTCGGAACGTTGTGGGCCATCCACAAGTCGGGTTGGGTCGACAAGGTGTTGGTCTGAGCGGGCCGGTTCGGGTTAGCGCAACTGGTGTTGGTGCATGATGCCAGTAGTTCATTTATCTCGTGTCTATTGTGTCTGTAATCATTACTTTGTTCTTATGTTTTGTTGAACGTGTTTGTACAGTTTATGTTTTGGCGAACTTGTTAAGTGGCGAAGTTAGGGACAACTTCGCCTAGGGTATTAGGCGAAGTTTTCGTGATATATAACCAAACTTCGGCCATTCTCTTAGTAGCTTTTTGGCATTTTGGTTTGTAACCTAACGTGATACTTGTTTAATATGTTTGTTTCTTTACCTTGTGTTATAACAAGTAATCATTTGTGTTTACGTGTTTCGTGTTATTTACGTATTACTCATGTAAACACTCGTATCGTATACATAGGGGATTCCGCACCCTCGTGTTACGAGATACTCCTATGTAGATCCGGCTGGGAACCTACAATTGGTATCAGAGCGTTTGCTAGTGATTGTGTGGTTCGGGATTATCACACGATTGTTATAGTAATTCCGTTAGACTTTTCGCGGAACCGTTTCACGTAAAAATACCGTTCTTTTGTCCGTTTCTCATCAATACCCTCCAAATCGCACACCCTATTACTTTCTCAACCTTCAAAATCAAAGAATCAGATTAAAAAATCTTAGCAGATCAACCAGCGAAGTTGTCATCATGTGGAACTAGGGTTTTGGCGAAGATATAATATCAGGCGAAGTTAAGGGGACTGCGAAGTTGTTTTAGTGAAGTTAAGGTAACTTCGCTATCCACTGTTCACAGAATACTTTCTGAATTAGTTTCAGATCTCGTTTTGATTCAATATGACTTCGATAAACATCACTGAACTGGTAAAGATGGAAGTTGAAGTTGGCTTAGCGACTAAAGCTCCAAAGCTACTTAAAGGAACCGATTTTGTTGCGTGGAAAGACAGATTTGAGCAGTATGTGAAGTATCAAGATGCATAGATGTGGGTCTGTATTCAGGATGGATATATTCCACCGACAATTGAGTTCGAAGGTTGTGAACAACTAAAGAAGTATAATAAGATGGAGGATGATGAAAATAAAATGTACGAAGCAGAAAGTATAGCACTAGACACCATAACCATGGCACTACCTCAAGAGATTCTACACACTTTCAGAAAGTACAAGTCTGCTAGAGAATTATGGGAAGAATTAGAGAACCGCTATGAAGGTAATGTCGGGATTCGTAACTCCAATACAAAGTTGCTGAAAACTCAATTCTATGTATTCAAGTATCTTAAAAATGAATCTCTTGATGACATCATCACACGATACTATGACTTAATGGCTGAGTTGGATAACTACTTCATAGAGTACACGGAGAATGAAATTGTGGAAAAAATTCTTGATGCTCTCCCACCAAAATGGGAGATGTACACAGTTCTGATGAGAGAAGATAAATAATTTGATAGTTTTGACTTGGAGAAGGTGGTTAACAAGTTACGTAATTATGAGCTTTATATGGTACGAAAAGAGACGCCTACTGATCAGGTTCAGGATCCGGGAATGTATGGTGCAAAAGACTCTCCAAACTCAAGTTCTAAAGCAGAATCGACCGCCTATTACTCAGGTGGAGAACCAAACTCCACTCAAGATGTTCATATGGTGATGAATATGGATGGAGACGTATGCTTTGTAGCGGGTGGAAGTAGTTCTTCAAAACCTTAATCCTCAGTCGGTAACTCCTCCACCAGTTCTTCTAGTGTGAATTACTCAAAGATGCCTATGAGTGTGAAATCTGCTGAATAACAATTTGCTTTTTATGCCTCTTTCATTGCTTCTTATGAGAATTAAATCAAAGGAAACATAGTCGACCCTGCAAACTAGGATGAGGACTATGATCAGATAGATGCTGATGACATGGAAGAAATGGATCTGTAGTGGCAAATGGCAATGATAGTAAGAAGGGTGAAAATGTTTATGAAGAAAACTGGAAGAAAGTTCGTTGGAGAGTGACCAGGATTTGACAATTCAAAGGTTCGTTGCTACAACTGTCAACAAAATGGACACTTTGCAAGAGAGTGTAAAAATGAAAGAGTTGAACGGAGTCAGAACAGGCCTACTCAACAGAATGGGAGTGGAAATGAAACAAAGGCCATGGTGTCTCAACAGAACGGTGGGTATAATTGGAATATACAAGTTGAGGAGGTGATTGAGCAAGCGAATCTGGTGAATATCGAGACAGGAAGATGTGACAAAGAACCCGTGGAGGATCAAGCGTACATGGCAGAAGTGAATGATCAGCTCTCAGAGGTATGTTCTGAACCTCACTGTGAACAATGTGAAAAACTGTCTGATCAATAACCGATCAGTATGTTAGTTTGGATAAAGAATTAAAAACGTTAAAAGAGGAACATCATTATTCAAAAAATAAAGAAAATAGCTACTCGGTAAAAATAAAAGCTAGTGAAAAAGACATAAGAAGCCTTAAGGCCACCGTAGCAGAAAAAATACAAGTCATTGATCTTAGCTATGAAGTTGTAGAAGAAAAGACCAAACTGATTGCTGAAAAGGATAAACAGATAGTCGATTATCAAGTAAAAGTGGTGGAATTGAACAATTTACTAATTCTTCTGTGATGCTTGATCATATACTTATAATCCTAGTAATCAGCCATCTGTTTGTGTTGAAATTGATCAGCCAGTACCAATTAAGGTCCTGTCAAACGATACCGATGTTAATATGAACGAAGCGGTTCATACAAGTTCTAATGTCACAAGTCCTGTTTCATCAAATTCGGACAAAGCTTTTGAATCTGTTAAGATGAAAGATGAAGTTGTGTTACTCAGACTGGGGGAGTATTACACGTTTGATGAAAAGAAATCTTCCTTAAACCCATTTGTTCCCCCCTTATGTGAGACAAACTGATAGTAACACAACCTCATCGTCTCCAGCAACTTTCGATACGAACGTTCAAAGGAACACTAGTAACGATTCCGGCAAAATCAGGTATACCTTAACCGGTAGACAATAGTTACGTTATATTTAATGTCGGGTACATGAATTACCATAGTGATTATACGAGAATACATGGTTTCTTTCTTTGCTGACTAAACTAAACATGTCGGGTACATGATCTTCTCGATCCATACTCCTTTACCCAAGATTTTACCTCATTGACTTTTAAACCCATACTTCCTTGATTTCTTTCTTTGCTGACTAAACTAAACGTGATGACATGAGGAGTACAACCTATCAAAACTAATATTTAACCCCATACCGTTTGGTAGCAATCACCAACTCATCTTACCTCATCTCCCTCTTTTTCGGATCACCCCAACCGACCCACACCTTTTATCATTCCAATTTTATTATTTATACACTGAATACATACATATCCTACTTAATAAATAAATAATAAGTATAAGTTGTGGTTAAAACTCATTCAAATCTCCTATATTTAGAAACAAAAGAAATATACCACATCCCCACTTATCCTTCACCCCCTCTCGGTTCTCTCTTGTAGCCAAACACCCTACACATTCAATCAACCAACTAGTCTTCCATGTTCAAACAATCACAAGAGTTTCATGTTGGAGTTTCTGGGAAATTGAGCTTAAAATATCTCTTCATTTTCTCATCACCTCTAAATCCATCAATTCTTGTTTAAAGTAAGCATTTAAATCTTCTTAACTTTGGTTTCTATAAAGTATTTTGAGATAGTTATGCTCACAGCTCACCCAAGTAGTTAACGTGACTCAAAACTCTTAAAAATATACAAACCACCTATTTATAAACTTGTTTTATTTATGAAAATGCTTTTTAAGGTTAAAGGTTGGACATTTTAATAAGTGGTGGAAATTATGGACATTTATATAAACATGAACACTAGTATTTCATAAGTAGTGGTATGTGAAAGGGATTTAGAATAATTGCAAAATAAAATTTGTATGATATGTATTGAAAACATACTCAAGATTTGAGAACGTATTTATACTTTGTGAACATACTCAAGATTTGACAAATTAAACTTGTGTCACACAAAACTTGACATAATTTGATAAAAATAAGGTGGTGTTGCAAATAATAGAAACAAAGAAACTAGTATAAGTTTAAAGGAAAATTTTCGTTGTAAGGACGGATTTGGTTAATTATATGAATATGTTATTTGTGAACATCATAAAAAAAATAATAATAATAAAGAAAAGAAAATATAACACTTCAGAAGCTTAGGAATCATCTATGCTACAGGAAAAACAAAAGATTATAATAGTCAAATGAAAGTCTACTTTTAGAAAAGACTACATTAATATCTATTTTGAAGATGCATACATATTTGGTTTAAACTATAACCTAATCAAATGAATAAGGATTTTACTCGTATATAAATAATGCATGTTTATCATGCATACTCGAGATGGTACTAAATATATTATTTTATAAAAAGGACTCAAAGTTGACACAAAATCTTAAGAACTCATGAACGCGCATACGATACTTATAATAATTACTTTATATAAATTATATACTTTCAGGGAAACGAAACATATCACCAACGGGTAGTTGAACCACACCTAAGTTGTCACGTTATTGAAACACGTTTAACTAGTTGGGTGAAACGCGACTGAAACACTTAGATATCGAAAATGAAACATTAGATCTAAATTGCCATTCCATGCTATAGGGCACTTGTAGGTAGAGACTTGGACTTTTATATTATCTAACGCACGTTTGGGAATCAGGTGAGTTTCACGAGCCCCTTTTTCTGAATTGTTTTTAAATATTTTCCCGGGGCGGAAAGCATGTTATTATTGAAATGTTTAAGTACATACTGAACGCATGGATTTGCGTGTATTTATATATATTTTATTGTACGGGAATCGTACAGAAATGTACTAAGATGGTAATTGTCTGAGTTGCTAACATTGTAAGGCCCCGCAACACGAGTGATTAACTGAAAGCCGGTAGAGTGTGAATAGTATTATTGGTCTGACAAACCCAACTGGTCCGGCATGGATTTGCTGATGTTTCCCAGCCAGTTGCACATGTCTATTTTGTTGTTATTTATTTTGCTATGTAATGTTAGGCATAGCGGTTTGGGGCAGGTTCGTGGGCGGAGTATGCCACGGGGTTGTATGTGGATAGTCAGAGGTTTCACTTGTGGGCTCAGCATAATTACATCGCTAATATATGATTATTATAATGATTTGTCACTGTTTTTTAAATTAGTGAAACTCACCAACTATTCGTAGTTGACCCGTTTTCTTTACATGCTTTCTAGGTACTCCCAAACTGGAATAATTGCTACATGCTTGACGATGCGTGCTTTTTGTGGAAGCTTAATGATCTTTTTGTATTAAATATGTTAATGTACTGTTGGTAAAACTTATGTGCTATCGCCTAGACGATAACTAAACTCGGAACAATGTAATATGGTGTAAATTAATGTAGTGGTGTTTTCTTTAAAAGCAATGCTGTTGATATCAGATGTGTCTGTTGCATCCCGTTTACGTTTCCGCTGCGGTTACGGGGTGTTACAGAACTTGGTATCAGAGCCATTGGTTATATATGAATTAGGATGTCTTTAAAAGATACCTAAAATATAACCGGTAGCTCAAGTATTATAGGATCTGAATATCAACTAATAATATATAGTGACGAGATCTGGATGAACTTGGATGGACAAGTGAGTTATTATGGTCCGGAACATAATAACAGACTTGTCCGCACGAGGGAATTCAGGGGAAGTTACGGGGAACATTAATAGGTAAAATCGGCAACATATGTGTAAGTATATGGTAATATTTTTATGTGACAAGGTTGTATAAATGTGTGTATTAATTTAATTATGATTTACATTATGGAAGGAACTATATGTTTGCTAACTTGTGTACAGGTAAGCATGTCAAGATCACGAAGTTTATCGGTAGAGGAGGACCCGGAGGAGGCCAGTTCCGGGGACTCTAGGAGTGTACGCTTAGCTTCCAGCACCGAGCCATAGGAGTGCTAGCTTGTCCTCCCCTGCTAGGGTTACCAGATCTCCCACCCCACCCGCACCACAGGTCGCCCTTACCCTTCCTAGACCCGGTCCCCACCTCACGGCGCGGATCAGTGCCCCGTATGTCCCACCTACCTTTACCCCACCCAGATCCACTTACTACAGGGGCGAGTCCTCCCGCCCCCAGCCCGGGCCGGTGCCTCCACCCGTGTGGGGTACCCCCAGGCCGGTGAGGGATGAGCGTCCCTCCGCTGAGGCTGCATGGCTCCGGGTGCTCACCGAGCAGATGAATGAGCACACCACCGCCTTGACAGTGGGTATTCAGAGGAGGAATCACTTGGCGGATTGCATACTAGACAGCCAGCATGCGATCGCGCAGCTGAGGAGGGAGGACGCCTACTCCCAGTGGATGATTGACCGGATGGAAACACGGATCCGGGGTTTGATGGCAGTGTTAGTAGGGATGGTGGCAGTGTTGGTGTGGTTGGTATACCACCGTGTTTAGATCGTGTTAGAGTGGTAGTAGTCATGGGCTGCTTTTTGATACTCGGTGTTAGCAGTTAGTGACGATGCTAACATAGAGTGAATCTTGGGTAGTTATAGTACAGTCACTAGCCCATAGGGGGTCTTTTTTTTTGGGGATACCATTGTAGATATTTTGATATATCATTCAAGCACTGACCCATAGCGGGTTATGTCGAAATGATACCGTTGTAGAACTGATGTATGAAAACTTAATCTATGGGCTAACGTTAATGTAATGTGTACTGATGATTATGTAAAATGTACTAATGTTTATTAATGAATGGAATATGTGTCGTGTATCGAAATTGGAGTTTGTATTAATTATATGTATTTTTCTTAATGTTGTGTAGAATGGCACCTAAACGGTCAGCTCAAATGTCAGAGGTGGATGTGAGTCGTCTGATTGCTCGACAGTTAGAGGCGGCGATACCGGATATAGTATCGCGCATCGCCGCCGGTATTAACAATACGACCAATCCAGACCCTGCGAGCAATCAAACGACCACCAATAATGCTGGGGAACAAAATGTTAATCCTCCACCGAGCGGTAACCCGATTCCGAGTAATGACGCGCCGCCTAGGGTGGTCGTTACAGACAGTAATGGCCCTATACCCAGTGTAGAAACTAACCGCACTGAACCGACTCCTGCAACAAGGGGATGTTCAATTAAAGACTTTATGTTGTGCAAGCCCCTAGAATTTAGCGGGTCTGAAGGACCCAATGGGTTGGTTAAGTGGATTGAGAAAATAGAGTCGGTTGTGAACATCAGTAACTGCCCTGAGGAGTACATTGTTAAGTATGCTACCTGCACGTTCACGGACCATGCTTTGACATGGTGGAACACAATAGTGCAAACTCGCGGTCAGGCAGCGACAAACCGCATGACTTGGACAGAACTCAAAGCCCTTGTTCTGGAACATTTCTGCCCGAAAAACGAACTGCAGAAGTTAGAAAACGAGTTGTGGAACTTGGAGATGCAGGGGGCAGACCACTTGGGTTATACGAACCGATTTAATGAATTGTCGCGATTGGTGCCGTGGTTGGTCACCCCTGAGTCAAAGAGGGTGGAGCGTTATATATGGGGACTAACTCCGGTAGTAAGGAGTATAGTCAACGCTGGGGGACACCAGACGTTTGAGGGTGCGGTGACGCAAGCTGGTATTGTCACATACGACTTCGTGAGGAGTGGGTCACTGAAGGTGGCAGGAGAGTCTGCTGGGGGAAAGCGAGGTACGTATGATAATAGGACCCTAGGGAAGCAGCAAGACAAACGTGCTAGGCCCGCTGCCCAGAACTACGCCATGACTAGTTCAGGCGGAAGGCAGGAACCGCAGACAAGGACGTTTCCTAGGTGTGGGAAATGCGGTTACCAGCATGGTGGCGAGTGCAGGGGGGTAGTGTGCCATCGGTGTGGCAGGAATGGGCACTACGCACAGAGTTGTAGGACAAACCTAAACAATCTGACCCGACAACCACAACCTATCCGTGAGCAGCCATTTAGGACCCAACCAGCCCGACAACAAAACCCACAAGGAAGCCAAACGATTACCACTAGCCGTGCTTGCTTTGAATGCGGCAGCACAGATCACTTCAAGAGAAACTGTCCGAAACTGAACTAGGGAGGGAATGGGAGGCAAACCATGGGTCAGGCATCGTCGTCCAATCCGGCGAGAGGTCGAGCATTTGTGATGGGGGCGAACGAAGCACGCCAGGACCCCAGCGTAGTGACAGGTACATTCCTCGTCTCTGATCATTACGCTTCTGTATTATTTGATACAGGCGCCGATAGAAGTTTTGTTTCTGTTAAATTCCTATCGATAGCAAACCTTCCGATTAGTGAACCCATAGAACCTTATACCGTAGAAGTCGCTAACGGTAAAACCATGATAGTTAATCAGATAGTTCGGAATTGCCCTTTTATTCTGAATGATCAATCCTTCCTGATTGACTTATTACCGGTAGAATTAGGTAGTTTTGACGTGATAGTGGGAATGGATTGGTTAGCACGTAACAAAGTAGAAATAAACTGTGAAAAGAAAATCGTCAAGATCCGGGTGTCGGATGACGAAGAGATGTTAGTGCAAGGAGAGAAGTCGGGCACAATGATACCATTTATATCCCACCTCAAGGTGTTAAAATATATACGCCAGGGATGCGTGGCGTATCTAGCAAGCTTGACGGCCACAGATTCTGATGAGAAACGGGTGGATGATATCCCGGTAGTACGCGAATTTCCACAAGTTTTCCCAGAAGAACTTCCTGGATTACCGCCAACCCGACAGGTCGAATTCAGAATCGATTTATTGCCTCAAGCTAGCCCTGTTGCTAAAGCGCCCTACCGACTTGCACCGTCCGAGATGCAAGAATTATCCAATCAGTTGCAGGAATTATTGGATAAAGGATTTATACGTCCTAGTTATTCCCCGTGGGGTGCACCTGTATTATTCGTGAAAAAGAAGGACGGGAGCTTTAGAATGTGCATTGATTACAGGGAGTTGAACAAGTTAACAATCAAAAATATGTACCCTCTTCCCCGAATTGATGATCTGTTTGACCAGCTGCAAGGTGCGAGCTATTTCTCAAAAATCGATCTTAGATCGGGATACCATCAGGTTAGAATTCAGGAAGAGGATATCCCAAAAACCGCATTCCGGACTCGCTACGGCCATTACGAGTTCTTAGTTATGCCTTTCGGGCTAACGAATGCGCCGGCAGTGTTCATGGACCTCATGAATCGAGTCTGTAAACCCTACCTCGACAAATTCGTCATCGTTTTTATTGACGATATTTTTATTTACTCGAGAAGTAAAGAGGAGCACGAGCAACACCTAAGAATAATTTTAGAGCTCCTGAATCAGGAGAAGTTGTATGCAAAATTCTCCAAGTGTAACTTCTGGTTACAGGAAGTGCAGTTCCTCGGTGACGTCGTAAACCATCAAGGAATACACGTTGATCCGAGTAAAATTGAAGCAATTAAGAATTGGCAAGCGCCTAAAACGCCAAAGGAAATCCGCCAATTCTTAGGCTTAGCTGGATATTATAGTCGATTTATAGAAAACTTTTCCAGCATCGCCCAACCTTTAACTCTCCTGACTCAAAAGGATCGAAGGTATGAATGGGGAGAAGAGCAGGAGACGGCGTTTCAAACGTTAAAGCAAAAATTGTGCCAAGCGCCGATTTTAAGTCTTCCCGATGGAGACGATGGTTTTGTCGCGTATTGTGACGCATCTCGTAGAGGGTTAGGATGCGTGTTGATGCAGAATAATAAGGTTATAGCCTATGCTTCCCGACAGTTAAAGGTACATGAGAAAAATTACACTACGCATGACTTAGAACTGGGAGCGGTTATCTTCGCACTTAAAATCTGGAGACATTACCTCTACGGTACAAAGTGCACCATCTTCACCGATCATAAAAGTTTGCAACACATATTTGATCAGAAAGAACTAAATATGAGACAACGAAGATGGGTCGAGTTGTTGAGCGATTATGACTGTGACATCCGTTATCACCCCGGCAAGGCTAACGTTGTAGCCGATGCCTTGAGTAGGAAAGATCGGGTTAAGCCATTGCGAGTGCGAGCGTTGGGGATGATAGTCCAGTCGAACCTTTCGGATCTGGTTCGAGTCGCTCAACGTGAGGCGTTGAAAGAGGAACAATTGGAAAAGGAGGGACTTTACGGCAATGAGAAGAATTTCGAACAACGCGTGGACGAAATTCTCTATTTCAAAAGTCGGATTTGGATCCCGACCCTCTATGATCTTCGTGAATTAATCATGGACGAAGCACATAGATCAAAATATTCCATACATCCGGGATCGGATAAGATGTACAAGGATGTGAAGGAGTTCTACTGGTGGCCAGGTATGAAAAAGGATATCGCAACGTATGTCGGTAAATGTACGACTTGTGCGAGAGTTAAGGCAGAGCACCAGAAACCCTTGGAAATGTTACAACAACCAGAAATTCCCGAATGGAAGTGGGAGCAAATCACGATGGATTTTGTGACACATCTTCCTAAAACGTCCCGAGGACATGATGCAATTTGGGTAATCGTGGATCGATTAACCAAATCGGCACATTTTATCCCGATTAGGAATAATTATAACACAGAGAGACTTGCGCAGATTTATATAAATGAAATTGTGTCTCGTCATGGGATACCCATCTCAATCATCTCCGATCGGGATAGCCATTTCACCTCCAATCTTTGGCAAGCTGTGCAAGAAGCGCTGGGAACGCGTATTGATCTAAGCACAGCTTACCACCCTCAGACCGATGGTCAGTCTGAAAGGACTATCCAAACCCTGGAGGATTTGCTTCGTGCATGCGTACTGGATTTTAAGGGAAATTGGGATCAACATCTCCCACTCGTTGAATTTTCCTATAATAACAGTTACCATAGCAGTATAAAGGCAGCGCCTTACGAAGCATTGTATGGTCGGAAGTGCCGATCTCCACTCTGCTGGACTGAAGTGGGCGACACTCAGGTTATTAGATCAGACCTGGTCCAGGAAACGACCAGCAAAATCCTCGAAATTAGGAACAATCTGAAGGCCGCGCGGGATCGGCAGAAGAGTTATGCCGATACCCGTAGAAAACCGTTGTCGTTTGAGAAAGGTGATAAAGTGTATTTGAAGGTATCACCTTGGAAGGGTGTAGTCAGATTTGGAAAGGCGGGGAAGTTAGACCCGAGATATATTGGACCATTCAATATTACTGCAAAAATCGGTCCTGTAGCATACCGATTAGAAGTACCCGATGAACTGAGTGCAGTTCACAACGTGTTTCACGTATCGAACTTGAAAAGATGTCTGGCGGATGAGACATCGGTGTTACCTTTAGAGGGTGTCCAAATAAGTGATAAGCTCAATTTCGTAGAGGAACCCATAGAAATAGTAGACGGGAAAATCAAGCAACTTAGACACAATAAGATTTCGTTGGTCAAAGTTAGATGGAATTCGCAACGAGGCCCAGAATATACATGGGAACGAAAGGACGAATTCCGGAAGAAATACCCCTATCTATTTCCTCAAAAGGGAGTAGTCGACGCGTAAAATTTCGAGGACGAAATTTCTTTTACGGGGGGAGAATGTAACGATTCCGGCAAAATCAGGTATACCCTAACCGGTAGACAATAGTTACGTTATATTTAATGTCGGGTACATGAATTACCATAGTAATTATACGAGAATACATGGTTTCTTTCTTTGCTGACTAAACTAAACATGTCGGGTACATGATCTTCTCGATCCATACCCCTTTACCCAAGATTTTACCTCATTGACTTTTAAACCCATACTTCCTTGATTTCTTTCTTTGCTGACTAAACTAAATGTGATGACATGAGGAGTACAACCTATCAAAACTAATATTTAACCCCATACCGTTTGGTAGCAATCACCAACTCACCTTACCTCATCTCCCTCTTTTTCGGATCACCCCAACCGACCCACACCTTTTATCATTCCAATTTTATTATTTATACACTGAATACATACATATCCTACTTAATAAATAAATAATAAGTATAAGTTGTGGTTAAAACTCATTCAAATCTCCTATATTTAGAAACAAAAGAAATATACCACATCCCCACTTATCCTTCACCCCCTCTCGGTTCTCTCTTGTAGCCAACACCCTACACATTCAATCAACCAACTAGTCTTCCATGTTCAAACAATCACAAGAGTTTCATGTTGAAGTTTCTGGGAAATTGAGCTTAAAATATCTCTTCATTTTCTCATCACCTCTAAATCCATCAATTCTTGTTTAAAGTAAGCATTTAAATCTTCTTAACTTTGGTTTCTATAAAGTATTTTGAGATAGTTATGCTCACAGCTCACCCAAGTAGTTAACGTGACTCAAAACTCTTAAAAATATACAAACCACCTATTTATAAACTTGTTTTATTTATGAAAATGCTTTTTAAGGTTAAAGGTTGGACATTTTAATAAGTGGTGGAAATTATGGACATTTATATAAACATGAACACTAGTATTTCATAAGTAGTGGTATGTGAAAGGGATTTAGAATAATTGCAAAATAAAATTTGTATGATATGTATTGAAAACATACTCAAGATTTGAGAACGTATTTATACTTTGTGAACATACTCAAGATTTGACAAATTAAACTTGTGTCACACAAAACTTGACATAATTTGATAAAAATAAGGTGGTGTTGCAAATAATAGAAACAAAGAAACTAGTATAAGTTTAAAGGAAAATTTTCGTTGTAAGGACGGATTTGGTTAATTATATGAATATGTTATTTGTGAACATCATAAAAAAAATAATAATAATAAAGAAAAGAAAATATAACACTTCAGAAGCTTAGGAATCATCTATGCTACAGGAAAAACAAAAGATTATAATAGTCAAATGAAAGTCTACTTTTAGAAAAGACTACATTAATATCTATTTTGAAGATGCATACATATTTGGTTTAAACTATAACCTAATCAAATGAATAAGGATTTTACTCGTATATAAATAATGCATGTTTATCATGCATACTCGAGATGGTACTAAATATATTATTTTATAAAAAGGACTCAAAGTTGACACAAAATCTTAAGAACTCATGAACGCGCATACGATACTTATAATAATTACTTTATATAAATTATATACTTTCAGGGAAACGAAACATATCACCAACGGGTAGTTGAACCACACCTAAGTTGTCACGTTATTGAAACACGTTTAACTAGTTGGGTGAAACGCGACTGAAACACTTAGATATCGAAAATGAAACATTAGATCTAAATTGCCATTCCATGCTATAGGGCACTTGTAGGTAGAGACTTGGACTTTTATATTATCTAACGCACGTTTGGGAATCAGGTGAGTTTCACGAGCCCCTTTTTCTGAATTGTTTTTAAATATTTTCCCGGGGCGGAAAGCATGTTATTATTGAAATGTTTAAGTACATACTGAACGCATGGATTTGCGTGTATTTATATATATTTTATTGTACGGGAATCGTACAGAAATGTACTAAGATGGTAATTGTCTGAGTTGCTAACATTGTAAGGCCCCGCAACACGAGTGATTAACTGAAAGCCGGTAGAGTGTGAATAGTATTATTGGTCTGACAAACCCAACTGGTCCGGCATGGATTTGCTGATGTTTCCCAGCCAGTTGCACATGTCTATTTTGTTATTATTTATTTTGCTATGTAATGTTAGGCATAGCGGTTTGGGGCAGGTTCGTGGGCGGAGTATGCCACGGGGTTGTATGTGGATAGTCAGTGGTTTCACTTGTGGGCTCAGCATAATTACATCGCTAATATATGATTATTATAATGATTTGTCACTGTTTTTTAAATTAGTGAAACTCACCAACTATTCGTAGTTGACCCGTTTTCTTTACATGCTTTCTAGGTACTCCCAAACTGGAATAATTGCTACATGCTTGACGATGCGTGCTTTTTGTGGAAGCTTAATGATCTTTTTGTATTAAATATGTTAATGTACTGTTGGTAAAACTTATGTGCTATCGCCTAGACGATAACTAAACTCGGAACAATGTAATATGGTGTAAATTAATGTAGTGGTGTTTTCTTTATAAGCAATGCTGTTGATATCAGATGTGTCTGTTGCATCCCGTTTACGTTTCCGCTGCGGTTACGGGGTGTTACAACACTAATAGTTCAAACAAGAGTTGTTTTAGATGTAACATGATAGGACACTTTGTCAATGTCTGTCCTCTGAAAATGAGGAAATCTAAAAGTATGAGGTCAACTAAAACTGAGAACAAAACAAACTTTAAAACTGATGCTGGTAAGAATACTAACGCATCCAACTTTAATCGTTGGACAAATTCAAGATTTTAAATAAACCAACCTCGTTTTTTCCCAGTTAATCAGTAATTTTGAATCCATTAATGCTAGAAACTCAAGGATGTTTGGATGGCCTCATAACCAGTTATCTAGAAATCTTCCATTTAGATCAAATGGGAACTTTCCTCAAAAGAACTTTAGGCAACCAAGAAGTTGGATGCCGATTAACAGGTTTGACCAACACAAGACCAGAAGGTCTTGGGTCCCCCGCTTCTAATTCATTTATTTAATTGTGAAGGAACAGTCGAACAGGACTGTAAACAACATGTGGGTTGTCGACAGTGGCTGTTCCCGGCACATACAGGTAACAAGAAATTGTTACGTGATTGGAAAACTGTTCAAGGAGGAAGGGTTAGTTTTGCAGGAGAAAGTGGAAGAAAAATTACTGGAATTGGTACTGTTACTAATTGGAGAATCAAGTTGGAGAAGTTTAATTTCGTGGAAGAGTTAAAGCACAATCTTTTGAGTGTCTCTCAGATATGTGACAAAGAATAAACCGTGCACTTTACAAAGGATGAGGCACTCGTGCTTTATCCTGGTTTCAAGATCCCTGAAACCTGGGTTGTGATGAAAGCTCCAAGAGAGAAGAATACATATGTAATGGACATGAGATCAACCGAGATGGCGACGGAAGAATCATGTCTCTTGTCAAAAGCAACAGAGTCTGAGTCGGAATTGTGGCACCGAAGAATGGGTCATATCCATCTACGAAAGATGAACTACATTGTCAAGAATTGGCTGGTACTTGGGGTTCCTTTGAAAAATTTCAACTTTGAAGATCAACGTCTGTCATGCAAGAAAGGAAAGCAGCACAAGAAACCACATCACTCCAAAAGGGTTAACTCAATTGTCACACCTTTGGATTTGCTACACATGGATCTTTTCGGTCCCATAAATGTTAAAAGCCTGGTGGAACGTCATATTGCTTGGTTGTGACTGACGATTACTCACGTTACTCATGGGTTTATTTTCTGAAAACTAAAGATAAAACAGTGCAGTTGGTAATTAACTTGATTACCAAAGTAGAAAATATTATTGGGGGAAAGGTCAAGTTCATCAGAAGAGATAACGGCACAGAGTTCAAGAACTATCAAATGGAGATGTTTTGTTTGCCGAAAGGGATTGAACATCAGTTTAGCACAACATATACTCCGCAACAAAATGGGGTAGCTGAATGGAAGAATAGAACTCTAACGAAGGCGCCAGGACCATGCTGGCAGATGCTAAACTTCCCGTGGTCTTCTGGGCTGAGGCTGTTGCCACGGCCTACTATATCCTTAATCGTGTTTTAACTGTTAAAAGATTAAATAAAACTTGTTATGAATTAATGCATGGTAGAAAGCCTAATCTAAAAGGTCTTGAACCTTTTGGGTCCCCATGTTCGATTTTAAAGAATAACTCAAAATTTGATGAGAAAGCTGACGAAGGTATTCTCGTGGGCTACATAGTTGGGTCACCCAACAGAAGATTCTTTAATTTATCGAACAACAAGGTTGAGGTGGTCTGTAACACTGACATTACAAGTTACAAATCACCAAAGCCTAGCATGGGACCAGCATAGGCCTTCGACTATGATAAATTATTTAAATCTTTTAATTTGCCTTACATGGATTTTGCAGACACAGATGAAAGAATGGCCACTCGGATGCTATTCGATGAAGAAGAGGCCATTATGCATCGTCCACAATGTAGTGGAAAACAATCTACAACACCAAGTGTTGTTGAAACTCCAGCTGTCTCAAGTGATGATGAATTTTTCAATTCGTTTCACACTCAACACAACTCAGATGAAGTTTCTTCGAATCTTGGTGAAGACTTAGAAGTTGGTCCCGTTCAAACAACTAGAATCCACAAGAACCATCCCTTGGAGAACGTGATCGGTAATCCTTCCGATGGAGTACGAACCAGAAGAAGTTTGGAGGAAACCACATGAGTGTATGCAAGCATTAAAGACACTTGTGTTATGAATGAATGTTTGTATGCCTGTTTCATTAGTCAGATTGAATCAAAGAATTATCAGATGGCATTGAAGGATAGCTCTTGGGTAGAAGCCATGCAGGAAGAACTGACTCAGTTTGACAAAATCGAAGTATGGTGTTTGGTTGAAAAGCCACGAGATGTGAATGCAATCGGCACGAAGTGGGTATTCAAATGCAAGAGAGATGAGAAAGGGTTAATCATTCGTAACAAGGCAAGATTAGTTGTCAAAGGATTTAATCAACAAGAAGGGATTGACTACAATGAAGTGTTTGCTCCTGTAGCAAGATTGGAGGCAATTCGACTTTTCTTGGCCTTTGCTGCACACAAAAAGATGAAAGTGTTTCAGTTGGATGTTAAAAGCGCGTCCCTAAATGACAAGGTCGATGAATTGGTATATGTCGAGCAACCTCTGGGTTTTCCTGACCCAGACTTTCCGGATCATGTGTACAAGCTCAGCAAAGCATTATATGGCCTACATCAGGCCCCACGAGCTTGGTATGCAACTTTGTCAGATTATTTGCTGGAAAATGGGTTTGAGAGAGGAAAGATTGACAGTACATTGTTTGTAAAGAGGAATGGGAATGATTTTCTTCTCGTCCAGGTCTATGTGGACGATATCATCTTTGCAGCCTCAAAAATTTCTATGTGTCAGGAGTTTGAAGCGATCATGAAGAAAAGGTTTGAGATGAGCGCTATGGGTGAATTAACTTTCTTTTTGGGTTTACAGGTAGATCAGAAGAAGGATGGCATGTTCATTCATCAAACTAAATATGTTCATGATGTGCTTAAGCGTTTTAAGATGGATGATAGCACCCCTTTTGATACTCCAATCTGTGTTAACCACAAACTAGGTGCTGACTTCGAAAGTGATGAAGATGTGGATCCCACTCAGTATCGGGCTATTATAGGTTCTTTGATGTAAAAAACAGTCTCTAGACTTGACATTATGTTTGCAGTTTGTCTTTGTACTCGTTTTCAGGCCAACCCAAAGGAATCGCACATGAAGGGAGTGAAGAGGACTTTACGGTATCTTAAGGAAAGCCTAAGTTGGGTCTCTGGTATCCAAAAGGAGGAGAACTGGATCTGGTAGCATACAGTGACTCTGACTATGGAGGATGCAATCAGAACATGACGTCAACAACTGGTGGCTGTCAGTTTCTTGGAGGAAGATTGGTGTCTTGGCAGTGCAAGAAGCAGACCTCTATAGCCATATCCACCTGCGAAGAAGAATACATGGCAGCATCGAACTGATGCTCCCAGGTTTTATGGATACAACAACAAATGCGCGATTATGGTCTGAATTTCACTCAAACTCCTATTTGCATTGATACACTATTTCTATCTCAGTAACTAACAATCCCGTTAAACATAGTAAAACAAAACATATTGACATTCGTCATCATTTCATACGGGATTGTGCTGAGAAGAAATTAATCTTGCTTGAAAAGGTTGATTCACTGGATAACTTTGCCGATCTTTTTACAAAAGCTTTTGACCGGTCCCGTTTTCAAAACCTTATTGAGCTTAATGGGATGATCAATCCCGAGTAACCGTGTTCTTTTTGTATTAAAAAAACATCACTATCGCTGAAAATTATGTCGGTAGCTTAAGTTTGAAGGACATATTCTTGAATATGTTTGGTCCTAGCATCTACTTGTAGACTCAAAGGATAGCTAGTAACCTAATAACTGAGAGCAACCGGGGCAGTTTATGATGCCTTTTTATTCTTTCGCTGAAAATTATGTAGATTATACTTAGTCGGAGGGACACATATTCATATGTGGTTGGTCCTACTAATCCACTAGATTTTTAGGATAGCCATTTACCTTAAGACTTAGAAATGATCGGGGCGTCTGAATATAAAATTTTATAGGGAAATGATATACTTTTTCAGTCTATAGCTTCTCACGAGGCTTCAAAATTGGTGTTAATTTGAAAATTGATCCAACCTTTGGAAAGTGATAGCTAAACTGATTTTGTGTGCCTAACGGGTGAAGTTATTAGGCTTAAAAGACTTTAGAACAGTCATTGATTGGTACGGTAGCTTTCCATGGTGCGTAAAAGTAGAAGTGATACAAATTAAACTTACTCAATTTATCGTGGAGAGTCATTTTGAAATGTGCATGTTTCCACATATATCTCTTCGAATGATAGACAGAAAAGTGATTACCCAGTCATACACGAGCCCATGAGTGTCTTGATCCCCGCAAATATTGTGTTCTTTTTCTTCAGTGGTCCAGATTCGGGACTTGCGGGTATTTGTTATGGTTATATTTAAAAAAAATATTTATTATATCTTACTGCCTTTGAAATCCATCAAGTCACAAATATCAAGGATGAGGCACCAACTGAGTCTTGTGAAAGCTAAGTGTAAGGATTGTAAAGATGACTCATGTATAATGTTTGATCAGACGCTACAGGTCGAAGTCAAATCGGGGTGATATAGGGAAAGCCAAATACGCCTTGAGAATATATAGGAGGCATCACAGTATCTTAAGTGATGTCCATCTAAATTTTGAGCTGAATTGAACCTAATCAGTATCACAGAAGCAATGAAAACCATGCTAAGTTTTATACCTGCCTCCAACCTTTTTCTCTATGTCACAATAATGCTGAACATGGATCCTTGTGACAGCCTCTTAATCAGTATGATTCCTGTTCGGATCGTTTCTTAAACATGTAGGGTACTCTAAGAGACTGAAATTTGATCCTGTCTTTCTATTATTATTATTATGTCTGATTATATTGCTCTATATGTTTGTCTTAATTGTGTTTTAAATAACTTTTTGGTTGCTCGTTCTTGGTCGTTTTCTAAAGCTAACTTCGCTGTGGCGAAGTTATCAATCAGGCAAAGTTAATATAACTTCGCCCCTAGTTTTCCTCTAAAGTATAAAAGGTCACTTAGGTCGAATTTGGTCAAACCATATTCTCTTAAACCCTAGGCGAACTTATCCTCTGAATCAACCTCATCGTAATCCGATTCCCGTCTTCTAATAAGGTTCTGCGGCCCCTATTGATTCATAATTTATACTTTTCGGTTGTTAATCAGTTCCACAATGTCAGATTTTAATCAGTTTTCTTGAAAAACCCTTAAAACACTAATTCTCATCGGTTTGAGATTTTTTTGGTGATATCTGGTCATTAGTAACCTTAATCGCACCTTCCTATACCTATTGTCGATCTCTGATTGTCAATGTTTTCAACTGACAGGGTCTGGAATTGCACCGTTTATGCGGCGAAGTTATGTCTCGGCGAAGTTAACCCTAACTTCGCTTACATGAGAACTTCGCTGCATAAACTCTTTTGTCCACATACTTTAACTTCGCTTGTGTGTTACACACTGTGTTACAAACTGAGTTAAACCTTTGTTACCTACAAACCATGTGAAGTTATATACCAAGCGAAGTTACAAACTTCGCTGAAGCTCCAACTTCGCTACTTTCATACCAGCGAAGGTACAAACTGTGTTCCACACTTGTCTAACTTAGCTCGTTTGTTGCAGATATGGCTGCTGTAGCAGGTGCGGGTGGTACAGGTGGTGATGAAGGAGATGGTGATAAGAGACAGTTCTTTCCGGGTCACAACATGTACGTTACTTGTCCGGATAGTCGTGGAGCTGAGGATTTTAATGAGATCATCTCATTTCTCATTCGTTCACGTATCTTTCATGCTATCACCACTACTCTACCGATATCTCTTCCAAATATTGAAGACTTTTGGAGAACGGTTGAATAAGACTGTCATGTTGAACCTCCAGTTATGCGTGCTACGGTCAACAATCAGGTGGTACAGTTCTAAGCTAATCAGATCAGGGAAGCTCTACAGTTCGGGGTTGATACCACTCAGGATCCTACTTAGTATTCAGCTACTTTAAGAAACAGAGCTTTTCTTCGTATGGGGTATTCGGGTCTGTTGGAAGATTCACAACGTAGAAAGGGATTTCTGTTGGACCAGTGGCGTTTCTTAATGCACGTGTTGATTGTGTGCAAGTCTGGTCGCAACGCTGGATCTGATGGTATGGGTGCGACAATGCAATCTGCAATGACCGCGTTGACTTATAAACAGCCGTATAGTTTCAGTCAGATGGTGTTCTATGAGATCGATCATCAGAGGCAAGCTGTGGCACGGGAATGTTTCTTAATGTATCCCAGGTTTTTACAGATGATTCTCAATCATGTCGCGCCCAATCTGCCACAACGCCGCCTATCTCTTATGTGGAAAGTATAAACAAGAGAAGTTTTGCACAATGTAAGTCATATAGTGCACGAAGCAAGCCTGAACTTCATCCGAGGCACATTGCTTTATTTGGGTATCTTGTGAACCTTGGTTATGTTGCACCACCAGAGGATGAGTTTAATGATCCGGCTCCGCAACAAGTTGATATTACTCAACCACCTCTTGTGGTTCAACCACCACAGGTGGGTCAAGAAGTTCCTATTGTTGACCCAGTCGTAGCTCCCGCCGAACAAGTTGATCTTGAGGTTGCCTTTGAAGGGCAAGGTTTCTTTGATATGGATAGGGTTGATCCTGCAAAAGTTCAAGCCTCAGTAGTTGATGTTTCTGGTGTGCATGCCTCTATGGTTGATACATCTGTGGATTCGTCTATTGCCTTAGTGGAGGATTTTGAGGAAACTTTATCTGATTCTTCCACTGATGACACTGTTGAAGCACAGAGACTTCACGTTACATAAGAAAGGATCCAAGGAAAACGGAAGAAGGATTCAGATGATAGTGAGTCAGATTATGAGGAGGAGTTGTATGCCTTGGTACGTAGATCTAAGAAGGCTAAAGCTGGTGAAAGTTCGAGTGTTGCTCATTTTGCCCCACCATCATTATCTGGTATGTCTATGCTACCTCCATCTTCATCTGATCCGTTACCAGTGATCTCTAGTGTACCAATGGTGGCTGTGTCAGCACCTCTATTGCTCCCTCTACGGTACAGATGTCTACACCAGAGATTGTTTCCTTACCACCTCCTTCTAATACTCCATCGGAGGTGTTTGCTAGGTTTGTTGAGTCCACACTAGTGGCCACTGCTGGGTTATCTGTCTCTATTTCACCTAGAGTTACTATACAGTCTACATCTTCTATTCCAGTAAGCTTGGGAATTCCACCACCTTATGCTCAGGATACTTCTCACATGAACTTTGATTTTGATACTACCTAGTCGGATTCTAAGAGGATTGCTGCTCTTGAAAGAGTTGTTGCTGAGAAATCACGGATAAATCTCATTCAGACACAAGCTATTCAACGGCTAGTGGCTGAGAACCAAACTCAGTCGTCTCTCCTTATTGAACATGGTAAACTTTTTGATGCTTTGAAACAGTTCTTAGCATCTCAGGGGGAGACTAGTTGCAAAGCTGATGAGTTGAGAACGAAGAGGAGACAGGACAGAGATGATGATCCCAATGCATAGAAAGATGCAGGTGGTGAACTGCCAAGAACTGAACAAGTTCTTGGGGCTTACACATCTCAAGGGGAGTCTACTGCTCCATCGAGTGGTGCAGGTGGTGAGACCATGGTGGTAGATGATGAGGATGATATGGGTGAGGATGTGCTGTCTTTCAGTGAGATTGAGAAAATTGGTGAATAGATTGAGATCGATAGTGGCTTAGAGGAAGGTGAGATACTTGATGATAGTGTTGAGCATGACATTCCTAGTGCTGGTCAAGAAAGTTTGGGCCAGGGTGATAATGTGTCGGGTGATTCTGAGTGGGAGGAACAGCCGAGGTGGAAATAAGGATGTGCTCAGTGTTTTTTCAAAACAAAGAAGCCAGTGGTACCAGCGATGTTCAAGAAAAGTTATAATATCAAGGGTTATGCTGAATCGAAGAAAGGAATTATTTGTTGGTTATATGATGATCAGTTAAAGTTGTTTGTGGTGAAAAGATATGATGGGATTCAATACTTTGCTAAGAGGTTGAAATCGCTCAATACGTTGCCTGAGTGTGAAGTGAAGGATTTGGATCGGTTAAGGTTGATCAATAGAAGTGATGATGATTTTGCTAGATGGGTCGGAAAGATAGTGTGGAAGGAAGTAGTTAAGGAGAAAAAGTTTGAACTGGTAAAGCCTCAAAAGGGGAAGTTGATTGAAGATACTGAGCGGGGAATGCGGGCTGATGGCAAGCCCTGGTTGGTGATAAAGTACAAGCCGATTCGATGTTTGAAGGAGGTTCCAATGAAGATCATGCCTCAAGATGTGTTGAAGGATCTTAAGTGGTGGTATGTTGACTGCCAGACTGCCGAAGCCGTGATGGAAGATCAAGATGAACAGGAGATCTTGAGAGTGTATGATCCAATGCACTTGGTTAACTTGTCTCAAGCTGATTTGCAGGTACTCAATGATAAGAAGATCTTTTATATCCCTGCTTGGAAAGACGAAGCGAAGAAATACCTAAGGGTGGTCTCAGTCTGTGTGAGACAGGGCGTTCATGCTTGAAGATGGAAGATACGAGCTTTTTTTATTACAAGACACGGCAAAAGGTGTTAGAGATATGAAGCTACTGCCAAGGGGGAGTATGTAGGTGCAAGATGCCAGTAGTTCATTAATCTCGTGTCTATTGTATCTGTAATCATTAGTTTGTTCTTTTGTTTTGTTGAAGGTGTTAGTAGAGTTTATGTTTTGGCAAACTTGTTAAGTGGCGAAGTTAGGGACAACTTCTCCTAGGGTATTAGGCGAAGTTGTCGTGATATATAACCTAACTTCAGCCATTCTCTTAGTAGCTTTTTGGCAGTTTGGTTTGTAACCTAACGTGATACTTGTTTGCTGTGTTTGTTTCTTTACCTCGTGTTATAACAAGTAATCATTTGTGTTTACGTGTTTCGTGTTATTTACGTGTTGCTAGTGTAAAAACTCGTATCGTATACGTAGGGGATTCCGCACCCTCTTATTACGAGATACTCCTGTGTAGATCCGGCTGGGAACCTACAGCTGGTCGAGATGTTGCGGGTTTACAACAGGCCAGGACAAAAAGTTGAGTCGCTACCGACATCAATGACTGGTCAAAGATTCCAATAATTTTACTTGAATTCCTCCACATTTTAAATGGATTTCGAATTCCTTTAGTTAAAGAATTTGAAGGATTTCATTTACAATTTCAATTTCTACTCCTTTGCTAACCAAACAAAACAACGGAAATAGAACATTCACGTTCCTTCTCTTATCTTCAAATATAAATTTACACTAAAAATCATTACATTTCTCTCAATTTTTCAATTAAATAATATTTTTTTATACATTTATCTTTACATTTTCTCTACATCACTCACAACCACTTTCAGTAAATATTAAAAATATATAAGTGTGAACAGTAACTTTCAAATATACAGAAAAATCAATGCACTTTCTCTTTGATCCATTCAAACTAGAACTTTAAATGAAGCGAATGTCCATTCGAAAAAATATTCGTTTATGTTCGTCCGTTTAATATACGAGCCGGACATGAAAAAAAAAATTCGTTTGGTAAGCTTAACGGACGAACACGGATAGCGGTTGCATTCGGTCAATAGTAGTCCGGAACGGCTGGTAATGTCCACCTGATAACGCCCGGTAACATCCGCCCGATAACGTCCGTTAACATCCGCCCGATAACGTCTGTCCGAAGATGTATAATATTATGTAATTAATGTGTTTTATTCATTTGGTTTTCTACTAGATTACCCAACACTCATGGCCTTTTATATAAAACAAGTGAAAAATAAAACAAACCCTAATTGCTTATGTTCTTTTGTTCATTAGAGTCATTTATGTATGTTTGTCCATTAATGTTCATTAATGTCCGTTAGTGTTGATTTGTCCATTAGTGTATGTGTGTTCGTTTGTCCATTAGGGACCGTTAGTGTTCATTTGTAACATTCCAAAAATTTCCATTTCCAATTTTGAAAATTTAGGAAGTTGATGGATCGGTTAGTCATTTAGCTAAAATAAAATTATAAAAAACTTACAAAGGGACATGTGGCTAATGACTAATCGGTATGGAATGACACGTGTCCACACCGAATGACACGTATCCCCACGAGGCGATATGTGGATGATAACTAATCAACATGAAATGCCACGTGTCAGCACATGATAAACGAGTCCTCACAAAGAATGATAGATGTTGAATTCTAGCAACACCTCGTGCTTACTCATAAAGTTTCCTAACACTATAAATTAGGGGTGTTCACGGTCCGATTTTGACGGTTTTTGGGTCAAATCGAAGCCAAACCGTTACCAACGGTTTTTAATTATCGAAACCAAAACCGAACCATTGAGATTAAGAACCAAACCGAACTGTTATTAACGGTTTGGTTCCGATTTGGTTTCACGGTTTGAGCTTTATTAAGCCTCTATAAAATTTAACAATATACAAAATAAAACTGCCACATAGAATAAAAGTGTTCAAAAAAACAAACTATGTTTACTATACATTATACAAGCTTAAAACCCGGTATCAAATATATAACAGAGTTGTCTAGTATCAAAACAACCAAATACAAACAAATATGCATAAAATAAAAAAAATTCATACAATCAAATATAATTAAAGCTAAAATTCATAAAACTTAACAATGAATATAAACTAAACATAACATTAGCCTTATAAAACCAACAATCCTTGAAATATGAACATAAGCAATAGTGCAGTGTAACAAAATGAAAACCATTTTTCATGCATAATTCAAAGATACACAAGGGCCTTTTGAGAGTAAGAGGGATAATGCAAAGCCTGCCAATGCCATTTTAAAGTTTAAATATTCTTAAGTGCAGATTTTTTTATTAAACTTAATGTAATAAATATTATGAATAATATATATTATGAAATATCTAAAGAATTAATATATATGGATTATTATTAAATCTTATGGTCCGGTCCGGTTTTATACGGTCGGTTTTTGGTAAAAACCATAAACCAAACCGTTAATTACGGTTTGATAATTTCAAACCGACCGACCGAAAGTTAGAGAAAAAAACCAACCGTGAACCCAAACCGATGAACGGTTTGGGCGGTCTCACGATTTGAAACCGAACCGTGAACACCCCTACTGTAAGAAGACTATAGAGTTCATTTTAATTCATCCTAGACTTGAATAGTCAACTTAAGTTACCCAGGGATAAATGGTCAAGGAACATAATCAAATGTCAAGGTTATTAATAGGTGATTATCAAAGAATTAAAAAGGTGAAAACGTTCAACTTTTTAATAGTGTGAACACGTCTTACCTTTTTAAAACATAGACACGTTCAAACTTTTTACAAAGTTATTTACTTTTTTTAAAACTATGGATATTTATCCATCTTTAAAGAGTTGGAAAAGAACTTACAAAATGTTTATTTAAATCCTCTAAAACATTTTGATACAGTGTATTAATTAAACATGCAGGCTAAAATACACATTTGTTTGGATATTTACATATATGAATTGTAGTGGACACACTATAGATATACAGGCCATGGGGCGCGCAACCGTCCCTTAAGTGGTTTGTACGTATATGTAGTTCCAATGAGATGGGATTGAGACCCACTGATTTGTTGAACGCTATTGGTGTTGTGTCATAACGAATTATGAAAACATTTTATCGATTCAACATTATTCACCAGCATATAGCTGAAGTATTTTTAAAAGTCTTTTCAGGTAACCAGGAGTAAAGTATAGAAATGAAAATGCCCAGTGAAGATATAAGATTCCTATGCATAGAATATAGCAAATGGCCCAACTAATTTGGTAAACGAAGCATATGTAAACCTGTTTTTAAAGCAAGTAGTTTTGTAAACGAGAAACGGTTTTTAATTCCCTTTGTTATAAAAGTAAATATTTTATTAAACATTTTACATTGCGTAACCAAAATTTGATAAGTTAACAAAACCGGTATCAACCATTGGTCTCATGGCTACGCCCATGAGGCCGAGTGTGACATCGTTTTTCCATTGTCGTCCTATTACAATATTAACAAACGGACACGGGCAAACTTAATTCCTTAATGAATGGACACGAATATTCGTTCATGAGAGTGTTCATGAACCATCCATTTGTCTGACAAAAGTTTAGCGTACGAACACAGACAACGTCTCGTCCGGTTCGGTTTGATTCGTTTATGACCCTATTCACGACACCCTTAACCACTCTTTATATTATAACCCCCCCCCCCTGATGTGTGGTGTGTTTAGTATGAAAAATGTATTCATTTTTTCAAAGGTTTGCTCACACAATAGTGAGCTTTAAATTTATAAAAATAGTTATTATCTCAAGTAAACCACGCACAAATAGACAAGTGTACCTATCGTATATGTAGTAAGTATAGGTAAGAACCAAGTATCGATCCACGGACACTTAAGAATTTTACTACTAAATCGTTATATTTATTTAACCGGAAGTAAATATCATTTTGGTTTTAAAAAACGTAAATTAAAAGATAATATTTTTGGTTTTTATATTTTTATAGATAGAAAGAAGATTAAAGATAAAAGTGTATCATCTTGGTTAAAACTCCTCTTAACTTGGTTTAAGAATTGATTAGTAAACATGTGATATAATCTTTCTATGGTGATTAAATGTGCGAATAACATCGTTAGTCATGTTATTTCATGATAATTAAATAAAAAGATAACTCATGATCCATTTTATTCAAACATCATTTATGTAAGCAAGTGGTTTTTTATAAAGATGAGTTAACTCACTTTAAAGATGAGACAATCTCTTAAATTACTAAGTGAATTGTCCTTGATACTTTAGTAAAAATAGCCTTTGTATTATACCTAAAAATAGCCTTTAGTAAAAATAGCCTTTGTAAAGGATTAACCTCGAATTACCAAATATTAACCCACACAACTCTTGAACAATTATAGAGCTCATGTAATAACCACTCAAGATTTGCTAATAATAAGTTATGTTGCAAACTCACTTATCGAGTAACTACCCTATCTTAGTGGATAAACACCAACAATCCGTTTTCACAATATTATCGATAATTCCAATTCTAAAATGGTCAATCACTATTAATATTCCATTTAGTCCATGTAAATATAAAGATTCACGTTTTTTCCTTGACCAAGCCCTTACAAGAATGGCGATTTCTCGACTTATCATCAAGCTCGGAATCTTGGCGGCTCTTTAAAAATTTCTTAAGTTATTCCCCAAATCCTCACAAGAGTGGTAGTTCCCCGGCTTATCGTCCAGCTCGGTATTTGGGGGTTCATTTTAAGGATTCTTAATTTATCAACCAATTACTCACAAGAATAGCGATTTCTTGACTTATCATCAAGTTTGGGGTTTTGGTGTCTATTTTAAGGTTCGCCAAGGTTTCACAAGACTAGCAATTTCTCAGCTTATCGTCAAGCTTAGAACTTGGGGTATCTTTTAAGAGTATTTTAACATTCCTCATCAAGTGATAATTACAACATAACCATTAGTTATTAAAAACCAATCTCATGTTTTACTATCATTATTAAACTTCAATTAAGATTCATTATAAACCAAGATAATACTATGGAATTTTAGCCACTAATAAGCATAATGATAATTATCAAGGTAATAGATACAAATATGATCAAATTGAACGATATAACCAATTGGATGACTAATCTTTAATGCTAATGACTTCTCCCAAAGACTTAAACTCCTTAATCTTCAACGATTGGATGGATGAGATTAAATTCCTTATTAATTATGGTGAAAAGAGGTTGTTGGAGAGTATTGAATGCCTCTCCAAGGGGTGTTCAAATCCATTAAATGAAGAAGAAGAGCATTCAACTTATCGGTTGTCCAAGTCCTCTGGGCACGACCGTGTTAAGAAGGGAACAGTCATGTCGTCAGTTGTTATCCCGCTGCACTAATTATCCATATCATATCGAACAACTCAAGGTTAACACGGTCGTGTTAAGCAAGGCACGAACGTGTTGAGTTCCACAACAACCGAAACTTCTCTAGTTTTGTCTTTTTCTATTGTACTTGATGGCATGGCCGTGTCTTGGGAAGGCACGTCCGTGTTTTGATTTAGAACCTTCCATTTTGTCTTTTCTTCCTTCATTTGATAACATGGGGTGTGTTTTGGTTAACAAGGTCATTTCTTAATTTCCTGATTTTTGTCTTTACTTCATATGTTCAAGGCATGGCCATGTCTTGATTAACCATGGGGTGTGTTGAGTCGTTTTTCACCATTTATCTCTGTATTTCTTTGTATTTCAGCTTCTTTTATTTTATGGGACTATATTTACCTATAGATAGAAATTAGAAAAATTAGTGGTTATTTATTCTAAGATAGTTGCCGAAATTACGCTCATTTGGAAATATTTTAGTGCTGAAAAGATGTATAAATTCTTATAACACTTTAACGTTGTTTTTCCTAAAGCAAGCTTTGAACAAACTCTTAAAAACATCACGTCAACCGAAGCTAAACATCCTTAGAAATTTCAGAAAGTCCCGGTAATCTCCAAAAAAGGTGGTGGTGGTGGTGGCGGGGGAAGAAACCCAACCGAACGGTCTGAATTTGAATTTGCTCGTTAATGTCACGAAGCTCAGCTTTCATTTCCTCCACCGTTTCCTTCAAAGCTAGGAGTTGTTGGTCACTAAGAACAAGCATGCCCGTGAGCTCTTTTGCCATTTCCAGGAGTTAAAGAATCATCTCCAAGTTCATGTTTTTCTTATTAGGTGGAGTGGTGGCAGGGTTTCTAGCATTAGAGTGTTCTACCGGCATGATTGGAGGCTGAAAGATTCAGAGAAAAGTGGCTAGAAGGTGTGGAAAATACTAAAGGGGGTGATGCACATTTATAATCTGCCAAATCATCTCAGCACGGCCGTGCGTTCTTTTATATATATATATATATATATATATATATATATATATATATATATATATATAACTTATCCCTATAAATCAGTAAAATCTAACCTAAACATGCTAAAATTTTGTAAGAGTCGATAGCTTAACTCTGGATTTTTCCATCTTAGTTCACTGAACGGAGGTGAATTACCTCCATTGCGGTTTTCGTGGGTTCTCCTAAGTAAAGTTTAAGTCTCCTTAAAGTTATGCCCATCCTTTAGGACAAGTTCAACGGCCCCATAATCAAAAACTTCCTTAACCGTAAAAGGACCGTACCATTAAGATTTTAACTTTCCAGGATATAAGCGAAGGCGAGAGTTATTAAGAAGTACATGGTCGCCTGCTTTAAAATGTTTTTCACCTTTTATCCCATATGCGTCATGAAGTATTTTCATCTTTTATTTGGAAATCCGTGAATTTTCGCATGCTTGCATCCTCAATTCTTCTAGCTCGTGAAGCTGCTTGAATATGTTTTCTCCCACGAATTCTAGATCAAGACTAGCATTTTTAAGTGCCCAATATGCTTTATGCTTGAGTTCGATGGGAAGATGGCATGCTTTCCGTACACCAATTTGAACGACATAATGCCTATAGGAGTTTTGTACGCAGTACGGAAAGCCCACAGAGTGTCCAATATCTCCGACCAATCTCTGCTATTATGAATCAGTTTTCTCCAAGATTCATTTGATACCCATGTTTATAACTTTCACTTGACTACTTTTTACAAGTGGTAAGGTAGCGAGTCGATGATGAACCCTGTATCTGGCCAATACTTTCTCCATTTGCGCATTACAGATGTGTGTTCCTCGATCGCTTATAAGTGCTTTGGGAATACCAAAACGAGAAGAATTTCTTCAAAACTTGACTACCATCCTATCATCATTGGTGGGAGCTTGGGTTTCGACCCATTTTGATACATAGTCTACTACAACTAGGAAGTAGTTATGACCAAATGATGTTGGAAATGGTCCCATAAAATTGATGCCTCAAACTTCAAATATTTCACAAACGATTGGCCTTTGTAACATTTCATCTAGGGATGAGATGTTTTTGGCACGTTGGCATGCATTGCATGAGCGAACTATTTCGTTTGATTCTCGGTATATTGTAGGTCAATAGAAGCCAACGTCAAATACTTTCTTTGCAGTTGTCGATGCTCCATGATGATCTCCTAATGGTCTTTCATGACATTGTTTCAGGATCTTGTGTGCTTTATCTCCATACACACATCTTCGAATAATATTATCAGCTCCTATGCAGAATAAGTATGGATCTTCCCAAAAGTAATATTTGATATCCAAAAAGAATTTCTTCCTTTGTTGATGCGTCATTCCTTTGAGAACAATTCCACTAGCTTTGTAGTTTACGATGTCAGTGAACCAAGGATGTTTTCCTTCACAAGTCTGGGTATGCATAAGAAATTCATGGGGAAAATTGTCATTTATCTTGCTCCCCATTATTTTTTGTGAAGCTGGGCATTCCAAATGAGAAAGATGATCGGCTGCAACATTTTCAGCACCCTTCTTGTCCTTGATTTCGATGTCAATTTCTTGTAGAAGTAAAATCCATCAGATCAGACAGGGATTCGCATTTTTTTTGTAAACTCGCCGCATGATCAGTGTAAACGATGGTTTTTGAAAGGACTAGATAAGAATGTAATTTGTCGAAAGCGAAGACTACGGCCAAAAGATCTTTTTCGGTTTTTGTGCAGTTCTCTTGAGAATCATTAAAAGTCTTGCTGGCGTAGTAGATCAGATGAAAATGATTATCTTTCCTCTATCCTAAGACTGATCCAAGTGTAAAATCACTTTCATTGCATACAAGTTCGAATGGTAGTGTCTAGTCTGGACTACCATGACGAGCTTTTCTTTAAGAATTTGGAATGCATCCAAACATTCTTAGGAGAAAATGAATAGAGCATCTTTTTCAAGAAGTTGTGTCATTAGCCGGGCTATCTTTGAAATGTCTTTGATGAAACGACGATAAAAACCCGCATGGCCAAGGAAACTTCAAATGGCTTTAACAGATGCGGTGGTGGAAGTTTGGTAATGGTTTCTACTTTGGCTCTATCCACCTCTAATCCGGCTTGAGATATCTTGTGCCCGAGAACGATGTCTTCTTTAACCATAAAGTGACATGTTTTCCCAATTTAACACAAGACTGGCTTCCTCACATCTTGTTAATATCTTTCTCAGGTTTTCAAGATATACAATGAAAGAATCATCAAAGACGGAGAAGTCATCCATGAAGACTTCCATTGAATCTTCAATCATGTCATGAAAGATAGCTACCATACAATGTTGAAAAGTAGCTGGAGCATTACACAGTCCAAAGGGCATTCGTCGGTATGCAAATGTGCCATAAGAACATGTGAGTGTTGTCTTTTTCTGATCTTCGGGAGAAATTGGAATTTGAAAACAGCCATCGAATCCTTCCAGAAAACAATAGTTCATTTTTCCTGACAGGCGCTCGAGCATCTGATCAATAAACGGGAGCAGAAACTAATCTTTTGGGTGGCATTTTTGAGTTTGCGATAGTCGATGCAAACTCGTCATCCCGTGACGGTTCTCATGGGAATCAGCTCATTCTTGTCACTGGTGACGACCGTCATTCCTCCTTTCTTCGGGACTACTTGAACATGAATACCCATGGAGAATCGGAAATGGGGTAAATCAATCATGCATCAACCGGTTCGAGTACTTCCTTTTTCACCACATCTTGCATATTTGGATTTAGTCGTCTCTGGTGCTGCAGTACGGGTTTGAAGTCTTCTTCCATCAGAATTTTGTGAGCACAAAACGACGGGCTGATGCCTTTAATGTCCACGATTTTCCAAGCGATAGCCTTCTTGTGAGATTTAAGAACTTCTAGACGTCTTTCTTTCTCTTAGCTTTAGAGATCGGAGGAAATGATGACAGGCAATTGAGATTTGCCTTCTAGGAAAGCATACTCAAGGTGTTTGGGTAATTCCTTAAGCTCTAAAGTAGGTGGATCTTCAATAGAAGATTTGGCTTTAGACTCTAGATCTCTATATACCTCTTCAAAAGTCCCTTCGGAGTTGCTTTCTTCTTCTTCCATAGCTTGGTTTTCTGAATTACCTGCATGTGCTTTCTTCACAATCAATTGTATGTCGCATGCTTCTTTCTCAATTGTTTTTCTTAAATGACAGCTCACTATTGATTCACACACATTCCCAGAAGTATGTAGAATCATCTGTGTACGGTGGGTGTTTCATTGACTTCCCTATTTCACGAGTTACTTCCTCATCCTCTAGTCTGAGAGTGAGTTTGCCGATGCAAACATCTACGATTTCTCTAGCGGTAGCTAAGAATGGTATTCCTAAGATAAGGGGTACATAAGTGTCTTCATCCATGTCCAGAATAACGAAGTCTACTGAAAAGAAAAATTTATCGATTTTGACTAACATGTTCTCAACTATGCCCATTGGGCATTTCAGTGATATATCGGCTAGTTGAATGCTCATACGGGTTAGAGTAGATTATCTAATTCTTAGCTTGGAGAAAATCGTATAAGGCATGAGGTTTATACAGTGTACTAGAGGGTCTAGGAGCATACGACGCAGACTGTCGCGGAACGACTTTTGAACTAGGTGGCACACAACAAGTATTAGCAAAATGGCCATAACAGTTACATTCGGTGCAACGACGGCATATGGATTTAACCAAGTGATGATGGTTACAAATGGAACATAGCAGGTAAGGATCGAAGTAAGGTTTCTTGTTTTAAAAAGTTGAAGAGGCTTGCGGTTGGGTAGGATTGGTTGCAACAAGATTCTTACGTTTCTTGTTGTGAGGATGAGTGGAGGTAGATGGTGCGCAGTTACTAGTAGGGAGTTTAGTGGAAAAGGTTGGACAAGTTGCATTGATGTTTGGTTACTATCCTATGGATCACAAAAACTATCTCCTTGGCTATTCAAGCGGCCATACGGTTCTCATGAGAACCAGACGATTGATGTTGAGGACGACGGTGGTTTCTTAGGGAAGACATTCTACGAGGACCAAAAATAAAGATTTATAAGAAGAAGGATAAGTTGAGGACACCATTTAAATAATAAAAGTTTAATTGTTTTACATAACTTATAATAATCTTGCCTTTATAAATGAGGGATTTGCGTCGTATCATGAGGATCAAAATATGCTGAAGTAAGTGAATCTTATTTTGTTTATTTTAACTGAAATTTGTTTGAACCTCAGATCTGAGTATAATTACCGATTCAGGTCTAAGATACGTTAATACGATTAACCGGATCTAGTTCATTGATTACCAATAAGAAACGGACCCCAGGGGATACAATGTATGTAAGCCGACAGATGGACTCGTGCATACTCACTCATATTAAAGGAAACTTGATGCATTGCTAAAAAATTTCTATAAATTCAAATTTTGATCGGCATTATAATGGTTTAAGTCAAGTTGGGGTGATTTGGTAAAATCAAACTAAGCTTGAATCGAGATTAGAGGCTGATAGTTTCTGATATTATGTGCTCTAAAATCAAACTATCAGCCTTTAATCTCGATTCAAGCTTAATTTGATTTTACCAAATCACCCTAACTTGACTTAAACCATTATAATGCCGATCAAAATTTGAATTTATAGAAATTTTTTAGTGCATCAAGTTTCCTTTAATATGAGTGAGTATGAACGAGTCCATCTGTCGGCGGATTTTGATCAAGTCAGTAGTTTAGTTTGTACAATGTACAGTGGTGATCAAGTTTAATGACTTTGGGTTTGCTCTAAAAGCGATTGAAATATTCATGCTTATGAATACCCAGATGATTAAGCCTCATAAAGACTCACAGTGTTCAGAACCCTAACGATTGTTATTTGCTTTATTTTATTTTTGGTGATCAGACAAATATAAAGCCTGAGTATGACAGGCTATTACATTTCTACCATCCTTACCGAGATTTTTGGTAAAGACTAACAACTTTTTCAATTTGGAGTTTCTTTATATTTATATCACATACTTTACTCTAACGGCTTGTTTAAGACCTATCAATGCACCAATACAATTAAGCACTCAGTCTTTTAAGCTTATTTCTTTTTGGATATGGGGTCAAATGATCAATGTACTATCATTTTCTCTTTTTGCTTCAAAACTCAATTTTGAGGAGCATAAAAATAAATTCAATCGCCCCAGTCACTTTCAGTCTATAGATTAATGGCTATCCTATCAATCTACAAGTAGATAACAGGACCAAAACATACAAGCATGTTCCACAAACTTAAATAACTGACATAATTTCCAGCGAAAGAAAAAAGTAAAAACACATAACAATCGCCCCAACTACGTTCCATCGTCAGGTAAATGGCTATCCCGAACATTTACGAGCAAACATCAGGACCAAACATATACACATATATGTCCATCAAATGTAAGTAATTGACATAATTTTCAGCGAACGTATGCAAAAATCTTTTTGGATTTTCTCTTTACATACATAAAAACACAATCTTTTTGTCTTTTTCAATTTTTTTTTTCAAAACAAAATAAAACTTCACAATATTTTTGGCTTTTTCGGATTTTTCTATACATACTAGAAATTCACAGTTTATTTATTTATTTATTTATTTTGTCTTTTCAAAATTATTAGAACACAAAGCACAATATTTTTGTCTTTTTCAAATTTTTAGAACAAAAAAGCACAATATTTTTGTATTTTTCAAATTTTCACCACTTAAAACCCAAAACATAAACAAAGTAAAAACAAAAATAAAGTAAAATAAACAATGCAAGTTAAGATAGTCATCCATGTTGAAGGACATCAGTAAGTGTCTTCAGACCGTTTAAACCAAGTAAAAATTTAAAACGAGTTTTGTCAAATGCCTTGGTAAACAAATCTGCTCGTTGAAAATCCATGTGTACTTTTTCGATATCGATTAGTTTCTTTACAAAACAATATCATATGAAATGATATCGAATCTCAATATGTTTAGCTTTAGAATGTTGCACAGGATTTTTGGTGATACTGATTGCAGCAGAGTTATCAATAAGAATTGGAGTAGTAAGAAACTTTAAACCATAGTCGCGCAGATGTTGTTGTATCCACATAACCTGCGAACAGCAACTCGAGGCTGCCACGTACTCTGCCTATGCGGTTGAAGTTGAGACTGTTGTCTACTTCTTACACTGCCAGGAAACAAGCCGGCTTCCCAGAAATTGACAACCCGTTGAAGTCAATTTAAAGTTGATCTTTCATCCTCCATAGTCCGAATCGGAAAAAGCAGTGGGTTCAAAGTTATCCTCATTGGGATACCATAACCGATGTCAGGATTACCCCTCAAATACTGAAGTATACGTTTAACCGCTGCCAGGTGAGTCACTCGGGGACTTGATTGGTACCTAGCACACAAACAAACTGCAAACATAATGTCAGGTCGAGAAGCAGTTAAATACATTAAAGCACCAATCATAGCACGATAAAAGGGTAGGATCAACGGTATCCTCCAATTCATCCGGTGATAAATTGTGACCCACGGGGAGAGGAGTTGAAGGGGTTTTTCCGGAAGTTATCTTGAATCGGCTCAAGACATCATTCACATATTTTGTCTGATGAATGAAAATTCCTTTGTTAGACTGGTGAACCTGCAACCCTAAGAAAAAGTTCATCTCTCCCATCGAGCTCATCTCGAACTTCGTTTGCATAGACTTCTCGAAATCCTTACACAGCTTGTCGTTTGTTGAGCCAAAGATAATGTCGTCGACATATATCTGGACGAGGAGCAGATCATCACCAAAAGATTTATAACAGAGATGCAGTCAACAGTTCCTCGCTTGAAGCCGTTATCAGTCAGATGGTCGGCAAGCGTTCCATACCAAGATCTCGGGGCTTGATGGAGACCATACAGGGCCTTGTTTAATCGGTAAACGCGGTCCGAATAATTAGGATCTTCGAAGCCAGGAGGTTGTAAAACAAACACTTCTTCATGCAATTCTCCGTTGAGAAACGCACTCTTCACATTCATCTGGTAGACCTTGATATTCTTATACGCTACATAGGCCAAGAAAATACGTATGGCTTCCAATTGAGCGACAGGAGCATACACTTCGGTGTATTCAATGCCTTCTTGCTGATGAAATCCTTGAACAACAAGTCTTGCCTTACTTTGAACAATCACCCCACGGTCATCCTTTTTACACTTAAATACCCACTTCATAGGGATCGGCTTCTTCACTCTAGTAGGTTTATCAATAAGATCCCATACACCCAATCTTTGAAATTGTTGCAGTTCTTCCTCCATTGCCTCTACTCAAGATGGTTCAGCAAGAGTCATACGAACATTTTATGGTTCAACTTGAGAAAGAAAAAAGTATATTTAGCCAGATTTATCACCCCAGAAGTGTGCATATCAGCATAAGCACATAAAATATGATCATCACTAGAAGAAGCAATCTGATGACATGTTTGCAAAACTACATCAAGATCACCAATGATGTTTTCTTGCGGATGATAAGAATGAATCCGAAGAGTCAGATTTTCAGGCACAACAACTGTTTCAGATAAATTAGTGATATTCTCCTCAACATCATGAGATGATTCACAGGTCTCATATGTTTCAGGAAGAGGAGCTGAGGAGGAATCAACAAAATGACCATAATCACATGAGATCGAAATCACATCAGATGTATCAGGGAGATCATCTTGAGAAGCATCAACATAAATAGGACTAGAAGCTCTTGGAGGTAAAAATTGATCTTCAAAGTAAGCATGCACCAAGTCTTCATCTGATTGCTCAGTTAATCGAGTGAATGAGTCAAATAAACCTTCATAATCAAACATCCAGTCGGCTCCTTTACCTTGAGGAGGTGTGGTGTACCTTTGGCAATCAACATGGTACCACTCTTCAACACATCCCGAAGTAAAATTAAATACCCTTTTCTTAGGTGATGCATATCCTAAGAAGTAACCTTCAACAGCTTTCTCATCAAATTTACCTGAATCTCTTTTCAACATCGTACACGAACACCCAAAAGGCTCCAAGTACTTCAAGTTAGGTTTTCTGTTGTTTAACAGTTCATAACTTGTCTTCTTAAGCTTCTTTACAGTCAAAACTCGATTAAGCGTATAACAGGCAGTATTCACAGCCTCGTTCCAGAACTGAACCGGAAGCTTAGAATCTGCAAGCATTGTTCTACTGCTTCAATCAAAGTTTTGTTTTTCCTCTCAGCAACACCATTCTGTTGTGGTACAAAAGGGGCAATGTATTCTCGATGAATCCCTTTTTGAACACAAAAGAAATCCAATACAGTGTTCTTGAATTCAGTACCATTATCACTTGGAATCCTCCTCACCTTTTGCTTGTATAATGATTCGATCTTAGTGATTAAATTTTGAACTAGAACAGGTATTTGGTCTTTCGAACTCCTAAATAAAACCCATGAATATCTTGAATAGTCATCAGTAACTACAAGACAGTACCATTCCCAGCGATACTAGCACGATTCACTGGACTGAAAAGATCCATATGAAGTCGTTCTAAAGGAGTATCAATGAATTAAATAACTTAGAAGGGTGTGATTTTTTCTTCTGTTTGCCTTTCTTGCAAGCAACACAGTGGTCAGTTAACTTAAAGTTTTTCAAAGAAACACCTTCGACCAAGTCATTTTCCATTAAATAATTCATCTTTCGAACATGAATATGACCCATCCTACGATGCCATAGAATAGAGTCCTTCTCAGTTGCTTTAGAGAAGAAACATGTTTCAATTGATGTAGATATCTTAGAACTCATATTTAAGACATAAATATCATTCGATCGAGGTGATCGCATGATAACCATATCTTCAAGAATGACATATCCTGGTTTTAGGATAATGCACTCCTTATCAGTAAATACGGTCGTGTACTTCTTGTCACAAATTTGCGACACACTTAATAAATTATGATCAACTTTTCATAGTAGTTGACATTCTCAAACGTGATATGCCCATTTGAAACTTCACCCTCTTTTGTTATCATACCCCCATAATTTTCAGCAAAAGAAACATACCCCCTTGAATATTTCTAACATTTGTTAAGAGGTCAAAATTTCCAGTAATATGACGAGAACATCCACTGTCTATTATCCAGTTCTCACCAGACACAGTCTTGGATGTACCCTACACACAAATTGAAAGTGATTAGTTCAAAAAGGCAGCCTAGGCCTCAGTCTTGGGCACCTTTTGAGTTTCATGAGAAGAATCAAATTTAACATAATTAAAGTGTTGTTCAGCAACTTGGAAATAAGTTACGGGCCTTTTAGATTTTTGTATTAGATAGGCAGATTGAACGACATTTGAGTTCACGTTCTTACAAATTGGTTTGGTTGGAACAAACTTAGGTTATACATGAACATATGTTTCATTCACATGAATCACTTTACGTGGATTCGCATTAGAAAACATTATGTGAGTTTCATCATCACACGACAAAGGTCGTCTCAAAATTTGTTTAATCACATGAACATTTTGGGTTGTTCCTTGATAAACGGGTGAATATTATAAGACTTCTTCTGTTCACATTTCTCACCACATGACCTTGTTGACCACAAAGAAAGCAACTTCTCATGTCCACACGATCATGTTGAGATTTGGCAAAAACTGATGCCACAGAAGGTTGATGACTCACATTTTTAGTAAAACTCTTGGCCAAATCATCAGACGACACAGAGTTCTTTTTCATGTAGAAATCAAGATTAGAGCAGTTTGAAAAACTTTGTACTGTGTCAGTTCCAGTTGATTTCACAAAATGAACTTTCTTAGAAGATTTTAACAATTGCTTAGCCTTAATCAATGGGTCTAATGTGTTTGATATTTTGGCACAAGTAACCTGATGTTCAAGATCTTGTATCTTGGAAGTTTCATTGTGAAAGACACTTTCGATCAATTCTGGTTTGATAATACTAATCGGAATGACTTTCTCAGTGAACATTGTATCCAAACCTTTTAACTTAAACACACAGCCACTAGACGGTTTACTCGCTACAGGATTAATGAAACGAAACAAATCCTCATCCGAAATCTTTGGTTTTTCAGATTTCTTTGCTTTAACCTTAACATGTGTCTCATTTTTCACTTGAGTTGTATTTGAACCATACACAGCTTCCTCAAATTCATGACGTTCACATAAAATGTGATTCGAACGTGGAATGTCCTGATTTTTGTGTACAATTTCTGGTTCAAATACATGCTCAACAAGTACTTTCTCAACATTATCTTCAACGAAGACCTTTTTGCTTTGAATATGAGGTTTTTGTGATGATGATTAAACAGTCACATTGTCATTTTTAGCAATTTGATATTTTGTGTCAACAATCGGTTCAGTAACAACAGTTTCTTCTTTTCCAGCAAAAGGATTTGCTGTGTAATCTTTGTGAAACGGTGGTGGTATTTCAACAAAACCAATACCCTTCTTTGAATCTTTTTGCTTACCAGACACCTCAATAATTTCATTTAGCAAAAATGAAGAATTTATAAATTTGCCCAATTTATTATTCAACTCAAGAACCTCATTTTCAAGTTCGATTATCTTGGAATGATGTTTCAAGATTTCTTGAAATTTTTGGTCATTAATTGTCATTTTGACAGACATTTCAGCTTTAAGATCATGATTACTAACAGATAATGCTTCAATTTTCTCCCTAAATCTCATTTGAGATTCTAACGATTGTCTATAAGTGTCCTTAAGTGAAGCAATTTCTTTTACCAAACTGTCATTATGGGCTTTCAAAGTTTCTAACTTAGGCTTATATGTCTCACAAGTAACACAAGACACATTAGCATACAATTTAATAAAGTTAGAAGAAGAAGGACTAACATCATCGATCTTAGCCATGCATGCAAATGTAGTTGGCTGCATATGACAAGAATCATCAGAGTCTGAATCAGTGTCATTGTCAGATGACAATTCATTCCCACTTGCATCTTGAAATCTTTCATGCGTCTCAAACATTGCCAAATTTGCTTGATTCTCGTTGCATAATAAACGTTGAGACCAATCAGTTCCATCAGCAGCAGAAAGTAAGGCTTGTGATCTGAAGCAGACCGTTTACCACCAAATGGTTTGTCCGCATTATCACCCTTTCGTGGTCCATTATATTCTTTCTTCGGTTTATCACACTCTTTCGCGAAGTGACCAAATTCTTGACAGTTGAAACACTTGACTTTTAGCTTATCAAACCCAATCTTCTTGTTAAATGCCGGTAAATCCTTACCAGTTCTTTGCATGAATTTCTTCACCTTTCTCACTATCATTGCCATGTTCCATTTCAGATCCATAAGTTCCAAATCATCGGGATCTACTTGATTATAATCTTCATCAGTCAATTCACTTGATACAATTTTACTACCAACCAAATTCTCATACGAAGTCATAAAATCACAAAGAAACGAATTATATTCGGCTTCTTTGATGTTCACGTTTGCTGGTGGAGTAAATGGTGATGAAGTAAAGTTGTTTGAAGAAGACGATCCACCAGAATTCCCATTGTTTCCAGTATATCCAGATTCCATAAAACAGCCATTCGGATCACTACAAGACGAAGATCCCACATTGGCATTATGTGTGAGAAAAGCAGTGATTGGAGCAGTAGTGTTGCTTAAAGGAATACTACCTCCATAGAAAGATGGATCATCTTTTGATGATTTTCGACACTTTAAATCATATTCTCTAGCTTCGGTCTTTTGCATGAACTATGAAGCAGTCAAATCTTCATTTTTGAAATAATTATTTTCTTTCAACACCATAAGAAATGTAGAATATGATGCAGGCAAAGCATTCTTCACCGTATCAATCTTATCAGGTTCACTCGGTTCCATTTTCAATTTAAACATCTCAATGATAAGATGATTAAATCTTGTAGTCATTTCTTCTATAGTCTCTCCTTTCAACAAGTTAAAGTTTCGAAATTGAAACTTCAACATTACCTTTTTGCTTTCTTCAGTATTTCCCATACTTCTCAATTTAACATGTTGTAACAATGAAGCACATATCTTAATACTCCCAACTTGATGGAATATATTATCAGGTAAAGCCATAGTAAGAGTAGAGTAAGCTTTTGTCTCAATCTCTAAGGCCTTCTTCTCTTCTTGGGAATACTATGAAAATGCCTTAGCAGTAAAACCAATAGTCTCATCACCACTCATAGGTACAGTATAAACTTCATCGAGACAATAGGAACAATCAGGATGAACAGAACCAAGATGAGCACGAAAACGTGGTTCCCACTTTGCAAAACCACTAAATTTCATTAAACGAGGACATTTGGAATGGGATCCATTTTCAGCATCCAAGTGTAACATTTGTTGCATAAGTGCGTTCTGAGAAGCTAACGCATAGAAACCAACCATCTTGATAATTAACAATCAATCAAACTTCAAGGGTTAATAATGAAAATGTTCTAACGAACTGGAAATAACGAATCAATTGTACGAATCGATTGTTATCTGAGTAACGAACAAGGAACAGTACCAAATGAATTAGCTTATGACGAAGTTGTAACAAATCACAAACAAACTGGGTTAACGAATCAGGTCAGGTTGACGAATCTATCCCACAAATAAGATTAACGAATCACAACTCACCAGAACGAATCAGAGTAACGAATCAATGATTCAACTTAACGAATCAAGGTAACGAATCAATGATTCAACTTAACGAATCAATGATTCAAGGTGACGAATTAAGGAACACGAAATAGCTACAATTGATAACGAATCAACTACAGTTAATTAACGAATCAGGTTGTTAAAATGGTTATAACAAACTTTTCCACGTGGCACAGGTTTGTTAGAGAATGAGTTAACGAATCAGACCACGTGCCTGACGAATCAAGTAAAGCGAATTAAACTTGATAACGAACTGAGTAACGAATTACTTAAAATTAACAAATCTTCAACAGATGATGAAGAATTTCAAATCTTCATCGTCGATTTCCAGAAATCTGGAAAACGAAGAACACACGAAAACCAAATAGAAATCCGTAATACTCCCTTAATATAACACCAAATCATCCAACCAATAGCTCAAATTACTCGACTATACATCGTGAATCCAGATCACAATAACTCGTATACTCAATTCACCAAATCAGACCACAATATAACCAAAACCAATCTCTGTTTCGGTCTAACTCGGATCCACACCAAAATCCACCATATCCAAACCAATTATCAATTCCAATCACACACACTATCCTTATACCTTATCAATCACAAATCCACCACTACTTAATCCATAAATCACCAATTCAATTGATAATTCAATCAAATTCAAAATTAAATTAAATAAACTCAAACTAATATTAATAATCCTTCAATTAACAATCTATAATACCAGATCAAGAGCAATTCGAACACCGAAAGCTCTGATACCACTTGTTTGAACCTCATATCTAAGTATAATTACCGATTCAGATCTAAGATACGTTAATACGATTAACCGGATCTAGTTCATTAATTACTCTTAATTAAGTTTTTATATGTATTATATTAGTTGTAGTATGAGTATTATGTATATATTATATGAAGTTTGGATCCAGATAGAATTGGACAGGGTATTGTTACTTTAAAACCAAAACTTAAATAAACCAGAGGTATGAGCCTCTATATATAGAAGATGGATCTAATTCGTTACACAAGCCGTAACGAATTAGCATCCACTTCGTTACATTACATATAAATAAACAAGAAATAACGAATCAAATGATTCGTTATGCCCCATTCGTCAACATTCCATGACGAATGGGAATAAACATGACGAACTAGAAACCCATTAGTTAAACATACTTAACGAATGTGTGATACATTAACTTAGCTGACTAGTTCATTAACCATCCTTAACGAAGTAGTATTCATTTAACGAACTAGACTTAAATATAAATAACCTTTTCATTAATAAATACAAAACGATAAATACAAAGACTCGAGACGTAAAACCGTGCACTAACAAAATTGAGTAAATGAATAAACAATTTTTTTTGGTAAGTTGGGCTTCCCATGAGCCTTCTATGACATTCTATTTTCTCAACTTGTAAGCATACTAAAATAACTCTGTGAGTTGGGCTTCCAATGAGCTTTCCATGACATTTTATTGGCCCAGCTAAATAACATAACATTAATTTGTGAGTTGGGCCTTATATGAGCATTACATGGCATTTTAAATGTCCCAACAAATTAACGAATTAAAAATAACCGAGTTGGACGGCCCATGAGCGTTACATGGCATTTTAATTTTACCAACTAATTAACGAATTATCAATATAATAGAGTTGGACGGCCCATGAGCGTTCCATGGCATTTTAACTGTACCAACTAAATAACGAACTAACGAATAAAAAATGTGGGTAGTTGGAATACCCCGTGAATCACCACGTATGATTACTCCAACAAAAACACAAAATCGCAAAAAAATTTGAGAAATGGATGGTAGGAGTGCCCATGGGTTCCATGGATTTTTCACCCAACTAACTATTTAAAATAACAAAACACGATAATAGGAAAATGCCGATTTTAGCCACAAATCACCGTGAATTCGGTTTAAAAACATATTGCAACCGCTAATGCGGCTACGTTTGTCAGCCTAGGGTGTCGGTCGTATGATAGTTGTGTCCCGCTTTGGCCTATAAGATCGAGTACTGTGGTCAGGGTATCCTCCAGGTTTAGGAATAGCATCTTACCTTGGTTCTTAGAACCGGTTTGCCAAGGCCCGACTCACAGTTCTTTCCCCCTTCCAGTTACTACAGGACTTGTCACACAACCTTGTCATAAGATGAAAGAGTAAAAACATATAAGCATACAGCAAGTTAGATAAATAATTGATATGCACACAATGTTAACAGTTAGCTAACGTGAATAGTAAATAATAGATAAATATAATACGATACACATGTGTCCCCAAAACATCTAAAATAAGTAAAAAGGGGGGGTGAATACTTACCTTATCATATACGCAAAGAGAGAATGATTAGATAAGAAAGCGGTAAATTACGCTCTTCGGGAATTACCGACGAGAAATCCTAATTAAAAAATAATTGCGGAAATAAATACGAATCAAAGACGGAACTTATACTCGATGGAGACTCGGGAATTTGATGTTGATCAGGTGTGTTCTTGTGAAAACTATTTATTACTTTAATTTATTAATTTTATTATATTGTAACATCACTTTTATTTATCAAAGTTTTATCATAAATAATATGATTTTAATTATACAAAATATATAATAATACTTAAATAAATATTTATAAAAATTTTATAGTTTATATAAAGAGATTTTTTTTTAAATATTTCATTTATTAAAAATACATTTAATATATTTATATACATTTATATTTGTTAAAATCTTTATTAAATCTAATTATATATATATACATATATATACATATAATTATAAATACATATATAGTTTACTGAGAAGACCGAAAAATGACAACTAAATAATATTAACTATTATTTATCTATAAATCCTTAAACAATTTAAAACAATTAATTAAAAAAATAAGAACTGGGTGGGTGTGTTAGTTGGTTTAAACCTCAAACAGAAATATTAAAAGTAACAATCCAGACCACCATGTTCATATCTTAACCCTAGAATCATAAATCGTTAAATATGTTATGATTTTGTTTAATTAAGGTTAGGGTTTTTGATTAGGGATTAAAGACGAATCCAACACATGCATTAATTACCAGAAACAACGATGATTTGAGGGAGAATGATGAACTACAGCCGACGGCCAAACAACGATCCATCAATCCTAACAACAAGCTTGTATCCCACAATTAAACCTAGGGTTAATGATCGTGAGGTTATAGAGAGGGTGCATACGAGAATAATTGCATTATGATTGCCTCTATGGTATAATACCCATTAGAGCTAAAGATGGTTTGAATAATAGTTAATATGAATCAGTAAGATTGTTGTTTCCAAATTAATTGAGTCGGTGAGGTCGTATATGGTATGAGGAACAAAAATCATAGATGAATTCCAAGTTTGCAACGAGAATTAAGGCTCAAGACAACTAAGCGGGTCACGGATTGCGAATTGGATCGGGCAAACGGGTTTGGGTTAAGGGTTAATGGGTTAAGAATATTATAAATTTCCAGATTTTGCAAATTAGTCCTTGAACTATGAAGATGGAAACAAATAAATATTAAAGTACAGTTTAGGGTTGAAAATGTAGATATATCAATATAGTTTTAATAATTAAATAAATATTTAAACAATAATATTAAAATAATAATAATAATAATAATAATAATAATAATAATAATAATAATAATAATGCGATATTTATCGGTAAAATTTCTTGAACATAGAAGCGGGTCGGGTAATAGATACAAAATATTAAATGGAAAATCCAAGTTGTTACATGAAGAGTATTGAATGCTTCTCCAAGGGTTGTTCCAGTCCATTTAATGAAGAAGAATAAGAGCATTCAATTTATAGGTTGTCCATGTCCTTTGGACACGACCGTGTTATGCAGGGCACAACCGTGTCATCATTTTTTGTTCTGCTGCATTAATTGTCCATGTCAGATCGTACAGCTCGAGGTTAACACAGATGTGTTAAGCAAGGCACATCCGTGTTGAGTTCCACAACAATCCAAACTTTTCTAGTTGTCTTTTTCTCTTCTAGTTAAAGGCATGGTCGTGTCTTGGGAAGACACGATCGTGTTTTGTTTCAGAGCCTATATTTTGTCTTTATGGGGTGTGTTTTGGTTAACATGGTCATGTCTAGATTTCCTGATTTTTGTCTTTACTTCGTACGCTCTAGGCATGGCCATGTCTTGATTCACAATGTGGCGTGTTGAGCCGGTTTTCACCGCTTTTCTTCGTATTTCAGCTTGTATTATTTTTTGGGGACTGTATTTACCTATAGATAGAAATTATAAAATTAGTGGTTATTTATTCTAATATAGTTGCCGAAATTACGCTCATTTGGTGATATTTTAGTGCTGAAAAGATGTATAAATTCTTATACATCACCCCTCACTAAAATTGTGAGATATGATGTGAATGCTCTTATGATTTCAGTTTTAAAAAATTCTACAAACCAAACAAATTTAGAGTTGAAATTCATATTCCAATTCCATTGAATTCATGTGAAACAAACGCACCGTTAGTTTCATTGGTTTTCTATTTATAGTCATAGAATCTTACTAGATAATATGGTATTAGAGCATTCTCTGCCCGTTTCCTACCATATACATATAATAACACTAAAAATTAATATGGTTTTCTATTTAAAGTCATAGAATCTTACTAGTTAATATGGTATTAGAGCATTCTCTACCCGTTTCCTACCATATACATATAATAACACTAAAAATTAATATATTTTTCTTCAATTAAATAATATTTTTTATGCTTTATCATTATTTTTTCTCTCTCTTCCAATTACAACCACTTTAAAAAAATATTAAAAAATTATACGATATAAAGAGTAGAAACCTATATTTAACTTTCTTTTATATAATATTTCTCATTCATCTACTCACAATCACTCATAAGAGCATTTTCAACCCGATCCCTAAAATTATGTGAAAAGAGTTTGCAAATTATAGGGTGTGGTTATGAGTGGTTGTGAGTGTAAATTATTGGATGGAGAGAAAATATAGTGATTTTTTGTAAATTTGTAGAAATTTTGTTTGCCCTATTTATTTTTTAATATGTTGAATTTGTTGTGAGTGGATGAGAGAGAAAAATATAATTATAAATGTATAAAATAATTTTATTTAATTGAAATGAGAGGAAAATGTAGTGTTTTTTAGCGTAATATAGATATAGATATAGAAGACGGGCTAAGAATACTCTAAGTCATAACTTATCACATAATTTATAAAACTCACTCATATAAACATATAAACGGGTTGCGAAAGTGCTCTTATATTTAGAGCTCCTATTTTATTTATTCATTTCTAATGGCACACGAAGTTTTTAAAAACTAAAACCATGATTTATTATTATTATTATTATAGACATGTGTACAGTGTTAGGTATAGAATACAGCTTTCCTATCTTAAATGTTTCTCACCCATTTAAGAATAAAATAAAAAGAAAATTCTTTTCTATAATAATTTATATACGTACAGCAATTTATGTTTCAAGTGAGTACAAAAATCATTGATGAATTATATAACAATTTCTTTTTGGTAAAATTGTGATCAAAACCAACCAGTGGGTAGCATTCAACAACTTTTCCTTTTCAATAGTTTTCATTAATTGTAATATATTGAAAATTATTGTTAAGAAAATGTCAACCAAATCCTATAAGATACTTCAATCAATTACCTATATATAAATAAGAAGTAATTAATAATTTTTGTCTAAAAATTTAAAATCCTTTTCTACATTGTAGTTGATATGTTGTAGTTGATACGGAGAAGAGAGAGAATGAAAACTATGTTTTAGGGCTAGTTTATCATGTGTAAGTATGTTTATGGACGATTTTTATAAGAGTGGGATGAAAGAGAAGTGTAGGGGGTATGTGAGAATTAGAGAGGGTTTCACTAGAAAAGTCCAGTTAGTCCATCATGAAGGCGTGGTGGCCGGGTTGTCGATGATCTAACTATCGTCTTTTAAAGAGATACAGTATGCAAAAGTATACACACTCAATAGAAAACATAATATGAATATGTTTTTGAATCTTGTTTCGTTACATGTTTTTAATATGTTATAGAGTAAGTGAATAAAGTTAAATATCAAGACTAATATCAAATTATTATTGTTAATATGTTTTTGATAACTTGGTAATTTTTTTGTGAGACATAATACGTACAGGACATTTGTTTATTAGCTTTCATTGAAATCCTAGCAAATTTAGGTTTGGAAAATAGTATATTTGGCATAAAAATTAAATATTCCCTTTAGATTTGTTGTGTGGATCTCGGTTTAAAATAATAATTTAATAATTAGGACTTTTAGTTTCATTAGTTAATATGCCAGAATTGAATGTTTGTGTCTAATGATTAAATAATATTTCGTATTTATGAAAACATTACAACTATTCTCAAACATGTAAGATTGTTAAGGTTGTAAGATTATATTTGTTACATAATATTAACTTACTACAAGATCAAAAATAAAAAACCTAAATCATATCAGTTATTTATATTTCTTAACTTTTCTTTTCTTATATACAAATGTGTACATGAACTTTTATATTTTATCATTTCATGAGAAGTAATAAACAATGCATTTCTATTATGTCCCTTGTTCTAAAAAGTCTTAAAAAGTGAAAAAATAATGATCCACACTTGTTAAAGTGTAAGATAGTGCTAAAGATATGTGTTAGGTTAAACCTCTTTTATTTAATTGTTAAATCTAAAACTCATTTAACAATGCTAACTTTTAGTATATACAAGTAAAGAGTGGGACTCGTTGGGGGAAAGGTTCGTATAGGACAGCCATATTGGTGAAGGCTACCCACTCAAGACTGGCTTCTCATCTATGGTTACCGTTGAGATGTTTTTGTTTGAATAAGGATTTGTAATTCATATGTTGGATAAGTTTGTGCACGAACGTGTTTCTGCTGCTACAAATGAACTTTTAGTTTAAGAATTACGTAGGTCATAGCATGTGTAAGTCCAATTGCGTTTCAAAAATAACACGATGTGATAGAATAAAAATGTATTATCAAATATTTAAAAGTACACAACTTAATTAGTATAATTACACACATTTTGCTTGTGAGAGAATTATATATGACACACTTGCACCTTTCATAACCTATACTGTAAATCAACTCACTTATAACAAGTCCAATCTAAGCCGATTTCACATCAAGTCCTCGCATGTTTGGACCAAGGCTTGCAACTTGTTCTATACTTGAAACGAAAGCATACAACCACATAATATTCTTGACAAGAAAGGAAAATGATGGGTTCCTTTCAATATTTTTAAAGGGACCATCTTTAATTTGATCATTCCTTTTTATCAAAGGAAATCTAGTCTATAATGTTATAATGAGTGATGTAATGCAATGGTCCATGAAAAGCACATATACCAAACATTTGTGTGATTATTGAGCCAACATTTACACCTACACATTCAAGGTAATACTGAGCAAATATTGACTAACACCACCACACCTCACCTCATCTTATCAAACTTGTGGTGGAAAAGGTAAAGATTCATTTACACACTTTTATGAACTTTCAAAAACCAAAACTTTTGTATCATTAAACCCTCCTACCAACCAAACCTATATTATCTGTTTCGGTCACAGATTTAGTTTTTGTTGTTCTTATTCGAACACATTTAATTGTGACCTCTCATGCACAGCTGATGCGTCCAAAACGTATTGCTGATATTTTATGCGGTTCTTGGATTTTAATAATTTCAACTTTAAGCTATTGATTGGATTAATTTCAACTGAAGAAATGTTATCTGACAGTCCTAACTTTCAACCTAATTTCCTCCATAAATCTTATACGTATTTTTCATGTAAAAAAAAAGACTAACGAGGTTACTTTTTAGTTAGTATAGGATTGCTAAAGGATAACAGGTTGAAAGTTGAAACTATCAAAAAAAAGACATTTCTTAAATTGAGATTAATCTGGACCAATAGGTCAAGTTAAATTATTAAAATCCAATAACCCTATTTCATTCCAGGCTTTCTTAAGAACTTAATCTCTCTTGATCTACTTAAAATTTGACCATTGTGTTACAACTACTTACTTTGTTCTTTTAAAATAATATCAAGATCCACTTATAGCAAGGAATTTATTTACACAAAAATAAATGAAATTTATGGGTGGGTGGGGGTGGAGGGAAGAGGCCCACTAAGGGAAAAACAAAAAGAAATGAAAAATGATACAAACTAATGAACCCTTTTATGTTAAATAATAAAAAGCCCAGCTCAAAATTCCATTTGCACCTCCACTTTTAGGAAACTTTGCTGCTAATTATGTGACACTTTATGCTGGACATATATTAGTTTAGTGAGTTATTGAGTTCATTTCTAAGATGTTCATGCATGCTGCGTAGCTATGCTCCCCCGGTCTCAACAAAAAGGCCATTTTTATTATAAAATATTTCTAAAACAATATCATCTAAAAGCAACCAATCTAGCATCCCCAATTATTCTAACTAATCAAGTGGATGCCAAATGAAGGGTTGAGTAACTTGGCCACCCTTTGTAAATCCTTCAAGGCGTTCATTATTTTAAAAAAAATATACTAAAATAAATTTTATAAACAAAATTTTAGCATGTTAACTTTTAAAATACTAAAATAGACGATATCTTCATCATCTCTAGTTAGTTTTGTTCAATTCATGGTTTAATTTGTTCTACTCAAAAGTCATTTCTCAACCCATGGTTACATCAATGGATTTGTTCAAATTTTAGTTAACTACATAAGGCATTCATCATACTGTATCATGCCATATGTGCATCATGGAATCTCATCACCGCATCATGTGATGCGTGCATTATGCGCGCATTTTAAAACCAAGCTTATTGGTTAGCAGGGGTTGGAGGGGTCACGCAAGTTTTCCGGTAACATACACCCAATTTTTTCTTTTCTTTTTAATACATAAAGACCCTAAACTGGTTCATTATTACTACTAAAATGATATAACTTTCACAATTATAATGAACACACTAGGTATGACAAAAATGAAAAACAAAATGTGTACCGAGTCTGGCCCGTTTTGACCCATACAAAAGAATCATGTATCATCCAACTTACTCATTTTGCCACCTCTATTTTCATTTCCCAAGATCAACAATAAACTTATAAACAACAATAACAATCCTTTCCCTTTAAGATCAAAATTACGCATCAAATTTACAGTAACAAAAAAACAAAACTTCTTAACACGGATTGGATTAAACATGTACTAATTGAGCTTATGACCAAGTATGTTTATAAATTAAAACATTAATGAAGTACCTTTATGACATCACACAGATGGGAAGTGTTTGTTGAGGTTGAAGGGCAATCCATAGAACTCTTCACTTCTTGGATCGGTTTGAAAAGATTGAAACTTATCCCACCAATGTTTGCCTCGGTCTTTCCTTATCGCCCCGTCTTTCTTGTGAATTGTGTTGTCCAAAAAGTAAGCCAAAATGCCAGCCACAAATGGTTCAGATGAGAAAGGAACATTGACCATGTTGTTGAACTACAAATTCACAAAAAAGGAAGCATCATTTAAGGTGAAAAAAAGGCTATTTTGACCTTTTGTAGGTCAAACTTTCAGTGTTTCTATTCCAAATTGATTCGAGTTAGTTAAGAAGTTAGACATCACAACAACAAGTTTCTATTTCAAACATACTTTCTGAGCTCTAAATTGACACAAGTCAACCACGTTAGACCTCAAAAGTCAAGATATTAGACCTTAAAAGATAACCAAGACTCGTGAACATCTATAAATTTGGAAATACTAATATTTCAGAAATGAAAGTTTATTTCTGCATACCCATCTTGCAGAAGTGTGAACCGGCCCGTAACCGTTAATAGCTTCATACTCATTGAAGTATTGGGGAATCGACAAGCCGAGAAAGAACGAAAATCCTAAAATAAACTTTGTTCTAACACTGTTGAGGTTGCAGAATTGCAGGTAGCTCAGACCACCCGACCCTGCATAAGCATAACAAAAGGTTAAAGTTTTTGCCTAAAAGAAAATACACTTATGAAAGGAAACATTGAACATGTGCTGCTTTTGAGGATCTTTACACGTACCCACGTAAGCAAAGAAAAGGCAATACAGAGCAGCAACGATGGGTGCGGGAATCGATGCAAAGATTGCTCCAAATTTCCCTGCATATTTTGCTAACAGGTCAAACAGGTTGTGTTTTATCCGTAAAGCGTCATGAGTTGTATTTTAGTGGTTGTGTCGTGTCTGTAATGGTCAAATGAATCATGTTTTGTTTGTAACGGGTCAAATGGATTGTCTTTTATCTGTAACGTGTCATGAGTTGTATTTTAAACGGGTTGTGTCGTGTCCATAACGGGTCAAATGGGTCGTGTTTTGTCTGTAACGGGTCAACTGGGTCGTGTTTTGTCTGTAACGGGTCAAATGGGTCGTGTTTTGTCTGTAACGGGTGAAATGGGTCGTGTTTTGTCTGTAATGAGCCAAACAGATTGTGTTTATATCTGTAGCAGGCCAAACAGGTTGTGTTTTATCCGTAACAGATCAAATGGGTTGTGTTTTTATCTGTAACGGGTCAAATGGGTTGAGTTTTATCCGTAATGGGTCAAATGGATTGTGCTTAATCTGTAACAGGTTAAATGGGTTGTGTTTAATCTGCAACGAGTCAAATGGGTTGTGTTTAATCTGTAACGGGTCGAATAGGTTGTGTTTTATCTGTAATGGGTCAAACGGGTTGTATTTTATCTGTGACAGGCCAAATTAGCTGTGTTTTATCTGTAACGGGTCAAACGGGTTGTGTTGTATCTTCTTTTACCATAACTCACTTTTACCCAACCCGCTCATTTTTCCACCTGTAACCCACATTATCGGCTACCTCGGTTACAAACTTACCAAGAACCGAGAATAAAATCATGAAACCGGCAGATATTTGTACTACCCTTCGACTGCCCACACGGGTCAATGCCAAAAGACCAGCATTCTCACTGAAAAAACATCATGTTGATGTCAAATAAGCAACAATAATCGAAATTCATCAGGCTAAAAATATATAACTTACATAGATACCGAAGATCCATTTACAGTTCCAAACACACCAGACAACAAAATGCCAATTCCCTAGTAATTATAACAATTAATTAGACCGGTTAGTTTGGTTTAATTTAGGTACTACAAAAAAACATAGAATAAAATACAATCAAGCTGCCGGGATATAGGTAATTAAGTATATATAGCTTTCAGTATTACACTTCATGTTATGAGTCTCGACTTGACCCATTTATCCGATTTTAATATTTAACAGAACTATAAAATAATGCATTAAATATGTAAACTTTAGAAGGTTGTATAAATTGAAAATACACTAGACTTTCAGCCTGTTTGACCTGTTTCCTTTTCTAGCTATTTTTTTACTAGACCAGAAATAACACCAACCTACCCATCCTAACTAAAATGGACCATATTTTCGAGAACTCGATCTCGGCACGTTTTTTTTATTTATTAACTAGATTATATTGCACTTTTTATTATTCTTTGTATATTTTTATAATTCTATTTATAACATACATTATTTAGTTACTTTAAAATAAATTATTATAAATAATAATTATTATTATTGTGCTACTATATATTCATAATATAAATTGAAATTTCATATGTAATGGTGTCATTTAGGCTCAAACTTGATAAGTAAAGTCTGGGCTCGGGCTCGTTTATTAAACAAGCTTATTTCTAGGCTCGGGCTCGTTTATTAAACAAGCTTATTTTTAGGCTCGGGCTTGTTTAAGCTCAGCTCGGCTTGAGCTTTTAGATAGCCAATCTCAAGTAGATCATGAGCAGCTTGGCTCGTTTGCACCTCGACATGTCTATACTTGCCTTTTTAATACTTCTTTTTCTATATTATTATAAAACTGGTATCTTAAACCATATAAAATATAAACACTATATAAAATTAAAGTAATTTACCTGCCAACCAATACCGCGGCTTAGAATAGATGAAGGCATGTGAGTGGCACTTGCATACCTCGAAACCGCAATGAACCCGCCAGTTGACTGATTATACAATTTGAACATGTGGAAGATGTATTTAATTGTCATTACAAAGGGATGGCCTTATTTTTAGGCTTGTAAATGAGCTAAATGCACAGTGAACCGTTTGGTGGCAAATTTGTTTATTTAATAAACGAACGAACATGAAGAGAACCTTTTGTTCATTTAGTTAAATGAAAGAACAGGAACACATGTCTCATTCGTTCATTTATGTCCGTAAACGTCCGTGTACATTCTTTCATTTATGTTCGTTAGTTTAGTTGTTTATTTTAAGTTCATTCGTTTACAACTTTGTTGTTCACATCTACTTTTAAATGATTTTAACTCATTTATGTACATTTTCAGTCATGTTCGTGATCTGTTTGGTTATACTGTTAACGAACATATACGAACACGTTCATTTTCTTAACGAACGAACACGAACAATAAAACCTCGTTAGTTTAACTGGTCGTGTACGATCATTTGTTTGGTTAAGGTTAAATGAACATGAACACGTTCGTGTTTGTTCGGTTCGTTTGCAGGCCTACCTAATTTTATATATTTAAAGAAAAACAAATAAACCTCTATAAGAGTAACAAAAGCAGCCATCATCATTGCAAAGGCTTCACCAGCATCAAACGAAGGTGCGCCCCATTGAAACGGATACGGAACTCTTATCCTAAATGCATAAAAACCCGTAAAACTGAGCTAAAAGCAAACAGGTCAAACAGATTGAATGGGTTAATTGTCACCCAAAGTGTACTTTGATGCATAAAATAGGCCTGTAAATGAAGAATGTCTCCATTTATTTAACAAACGCACGGAAATGAACAAAAACTTTTTGATCAATCAGATAAATGAACGAACATGAACACATGTCTCATTCATTCATTTCTGCTAGCGAACGTTAATTTAAATCTGTTTATGCTCATTCGTTTATGTATTGATAAATTTTAGATTCATTACAATAAATCAAATTTTATGAAATTAAAATATCACCTGCTAGTTTTATTAATTTTAGGTCCAACATATTGATGTTCACGTTTACCTTTAATTGGTGTTTGCTTAGTTATGTACTTATGTTCGTTAATATGCGATCATCTATGCTCAATCATATACATTTGTTTACGTCCATGAATCCTTTGTTTATACTATAAACGAACGAACATGTTCATGTTTTTAACGAACGAACATGTTCATGTTTTTAACGAACGAACACGAACAAAACCCCGTTCCCTTAAATATCTGTTTGTTCGGTGTTTGCTTAGTTATGCACTTATGTTCGTTTATATGTGATTGTCTATGCTCAATCATATACATTTGTTTACGTCCGTGAATCCTTTGTTTATACTATAAACGAACGAACATGTTCATGTTTTTAACGAACGAACACGAACAAAACCCGTTCCCTTAAATATCCGTTTGTTCGGGTAAAGTTAAATGAACGAAAACGAAGTCACAAACATGCTTCATTCGTATTCGTTCGGTTCATTTACAAGCTTACTAAAAAGGAAACAGGTTAACTGTCACGCAAAGTGCACTTTAATGCATAAAACCTAAATCTTTATCATTACTGAAACAATATTATATTTGTTAATTGAAGTGTTCCGGGTCAACTCAACCCAAGCCGACCCGTTTGACCAAAAGTGTTGAGCTAACCATGGAGCAGATTCAACGAGTCCTGCACGATCAGTCCGACAGCTCGTTTGAGTTTTTGGTGCTGCATGGTTGTAGGCCCCACCAACTGTAAGTAGGTGAGCATAAATCCAAATAATTGCAACCGAAATCAAGACTGCAAATCGGTCAAAGATATGCTTTCCTGAATGTATGAAATGGGATAGATACTGCACAAAACCATGTGAACCAAATTGTTAGAAGACTTTAGGGGTAGAAAATTGGGCTGGGTTGAGTAACGGATCAAACAATTTTTAGTTAATTTTTTATTTTAGCCATTTTACATGTTAACGATAAAAAAAAATTAGGTGCTTTTTCAGTCGTTTCATTTCTAGATAACTTTTTTATTTTACCCATTTGGCGTGTTAAAACTAAAAAAACAAATTAGGTGCCTTTTGACCCATTTGTCCCATTTCATATTTAGCTACTTTTTGATTTTACCCTTTCGACGTGTTGAAGATAAAAAAAAATTTAGGTGCCTTTCGAATCGTTTGACCCATTTCATTTTTTAGCAACTTTTCTATATTACCCTTTTGATGCGACAAAGTTAAATAAATATACAAGTGTCTTTCGACCCGTTTCATTTCTAGCTAATTTTTAAATTTACCCATTTGACGCGTTAAAGATAAATAAAAAATTAATTGCCTTTTGACCCGTTTCACTTTTACCTAACATTCTTATTTTACGCATTTGACACTTTAAAGATAAAAACAAAATTGGATACCTTTCAATCCGTTTGACCTGTTATAATAAAATATACGTGTGTGTAAGTGTTTCGACCCGTTGGATTCGTTTCCACTATTAGATGCTTTCTTTTAACTTTACCCATTTGACCCGTTAGAGATAAAACATAACCCAAACCAACCCAGTACTTATGTTAAGTAATTGCAAATCAAAGCTACCTGCGAGATAAGAACCAGAAATATGAGCTGAGGCAGCCCGATCTCAACACATCTCGCAACCTGAAACCCAAAGCAAATTGAGATCAGGCCCATACAAGAAACCTTAAAAAACATTTTCAAAGATTTTGTTAGAAAATGTTTCTCACCCCCTGGGAATCCAAATTCATACAGCCCAAAACCAGCAAGACTAACCAATGGAACAACTGAAAGTGGACTCAAAAACCTACAATAACAATTGAGATAATATGTGATTTATAGACATATATTATCAGAAAAAACATATAAAAAACATCAAAGTTAGGGATTAAACCGAAATTAATTGAGATAATATGTGACTTATAGACATATATTATCAGAAAAAAACATATAAAAAAAATCAAAGTTAGGGATTAAACCGAAATTACTGTCACTTTGGAATGTCTACTACTTATATCAATTATTTAAAAGTGTTAAAAAGTAACTTGGAAATTTAGGGATGTGCAGTTTGGTTTTATGTTCTATTAAAAACCAAACATTCAGTTCGGTTACGGTTTCACATATAATTAAAACCGATAAACCGAACCGAATTTAAAAATTTCCATTTTTAATAATGAATACAAGTCATTTATAAGAATTTAAAAAATAGTGCAACCCAAATGGGTAATTATTAATTAACAAAATGATTTAGGCCTAAATGTATTATTTTGGGCCAACTCTTTTTTTAGGCCAAAAATTTCAAGCTGTAGAACGGTTGAACCATAAACCAACCTAGTAATATTTCTCCAAAGCCCGCTAAAACCGAGAACGATTTGAAGCGTTGAAGCGATAATCATCGCACCCTGGATCGCACGTATTGTTTTCTTGAATTTCTGTAAAAGTAATGCATATAAAGTCATAAATTTTATGATATTTAGACACCATTTTCAAGAATCTTTGAAGATTCAAAATACTCAAAGAATCAAAGCAAATTGGTTCACAGACCATAACAGGATCTGGATCGCTCCATCGACCCGATAATATAATCGAGATTGTGGGGGCCACAAAAGTATATGAGCCCCCGATGACTGCTGGCAACCTGGTTCCAAAAAGAGTTTGTAGCAGTGTGTTTAAACCAGCAACAAAAAGTAGAGTTTGTATCACTTTAGCTTTCTCTTCCTAACAAGATCATAAAACAAATAATAAAATTCATTTGTTTATATAATTTACCAAAACTTCATTTGGATAACTTACATTGCCACCTCCCATTTGAGGAACTAAAGCTGTTGGAATAATAACGGTTGTACCAAGCATTACAATATAATGCTGAAAGCCAAGTAGTATAGCCTCCGCTGCAAAAAAGTTAAAAATTTATATATAACTTATTTTAATTTCTTTAAGCAGCAATAATCATATTGAACGCGCACATCCAAACACTCCCATTATGTAAACAATTTGTCATTAGAGAAAAAAAACCACATGCAAAACAATGAAAAAGGAGTGTTTGGATGTACGTTTTCAATTTGGTTCCAAAAGTTTATCTTTATAAAGGAAAAACATAATCTTTATGAATCAGAAGATGCCAAACCCAAATAGGCAAATACCATATGAATCAATTAAAAAAGCAATGTCAACCATTGAACTATTTTAATTTTTAACAGCAAACTGAATAAAGATTGCAAGAATCTTAATGAATTAATGCTCAAGCATGCAACTTGTTTAAATATTCAAACACCATGTGCCCTAAAACCAACATCCTTAAACCATGTCAAGATTCTTAAAAACAAACCCCTTTTTTCACAACTATAATAACAATAATAAAAAGAAGAAACTAACGCCATGGTGGTGGACTTGTAATGCAATAAGAAACATTTGGAAGCTGATCTTTTGGTGGGTGTGGTGCTGGTTCATCAGCTTTTGCTCCTCCACCACCTCCGGCCATCTGTCAAATTACTGTTTTACCCCTGAATCTGCCAAAAACAAAAAGACAACTGAAAATCAGACCCTTAATTAAAAAGCTTTGATTTTTATTAACCAAACAACCCACATTTAGTCACTAATCAGACACCCACTGAATCTTGAAATGAAAAGATTGTGTTGAGTATGATATAAACTAAAAATAATAATACTATTTCTCGATCAAAAATATAAAGAAAATAAGTTATTTGTTCGAGACAAAGCCATCATTGACATGAATTAGCTCAAAATCAAGAAAACTCAAGACCCCACAAGAAAAAGATTCATAAAAAAGATATAAAGATGGAAACTTTTAAGGAAAATAAGATATCTTTTTTCTGTAAGTTTAGATGGCATTTACATGTGTAACAAACTAGCAATGGCGAGTTGAAAAGTCTTTATTGAATGTCTACAAGTTCTTCCATATTTTGGCTTTAAAAGAACATGAAGCATCTTTGAGCAGACTGAATTTATATAATTGTTTATTTTTTATTTTAGAATTAATATAATATATATACAGTTTATGGGGTTTGTATTGTATGTTGTTTATTGCCACAGGTGAGTTTACTATGACTGAGATAGAGAAAGGGTACTGATCTTGGAGTCTAGAAGTCGACACGACGTCGTTTTCATGGGTTTAAGTTTTAAGTACGTGGCGTTTTGATTCAATTATATTTGCTTTCTTCATTTGTATACTTCACCTTTATTTAATCATACATGCCAATGTCTTTAGGACACTTCAACGTGTGTTGAACGATTAATGAGACTCCATTATTATTATTTTTCTAACAGAGACTCTCCATTATTAGAATTGTCGCTTGTGTACGGTTTTTGTTTATACTTAGATAATATAAAAGTTTCGAAACTCACTCTAATATTAAGACTAAAGGGTTGTTAGGCAACTTTTTAATTATCATTAAAATGTTATCTCTTAATGATTCATAACACTTTAATGGTTAAAAGGTAGTTTTAAAAGGTAATATTTTAACCATTAAGATTTAAAGTTATATTTTAACCATTAAGAAACTACCAAACAGCCTCTAAATTCTTGATGGATGTAACATCCAAAACAAAATTCTCGTAAACCGAATGACGCGAGTGTGAAGTTTGTAAATTAATTTCTCGGTATTCGCTTGGGGGCTCGGGAATCTATGGGCATGTCCAAAAAGTATTTCATTTAGTTTGGGAGCGAGAAGGATCGAATTACGAAGTGCGAGGACTAAAAGTGAAACTTGAGAAAAGTTATAACCTAACCACCCCCTCCCCCTAGCCTAGTAGCGGCCGCAAGTCCCCAAGCCACCAAACCCTTCGATTTTGATCGAGTTGATTCAATTCTAAGCTTCTAGAGGTCGTTCAAAGGACATATTCGGATTAAAATCATTTGGCACGTTTCCCGAGGTCAAAAATTGTAGTTTTGGTGTCAAAAGATCCTCAGGCTTGTGGATTGTGAGTGATTAGCTAGAGGATACAGTTGTGATGTTTATGTGATCCATATCAGGTGAGTTTCATGATGCCCATTTTTAAATGTTTTACGTTTTGGGCTAGCATACACGTTTTATGACGATTTTACCCTTCCGAAGCGTTTGGATGATATTGTGTAGTTTGGGTTATTTTTACCATCTATGCTTGAAAGTTTGTATGATTTATGATTGTTTTGATATTGCATAGTTTATGTTATTTTTACCATCTATGCTTGGAAGTTTGTATGATTTATGATTGTTTTGATATTGCATAGTTTGTGTTATTTTTACCATTTATGCTTGGAAGTTTGTATGATTTATGATTGTTTTATTTGGATGTGTGTGTGTGGCCACCACGAGGATATTTTTGTTAAGCCGTGACCGGGTCAAAGAGATGTTATAAAATTCTTTAATTTCCCTGTTCGGGTTTAAGGTGGAGGTGTCCCGGAATAGTTTGACTGTCCTTGGGGCGAATAGATGTTTAAAAATCTTCTAACAGTTTATTTGTCCTTGGGGTGGAAGTTTATTCGGGTCCTTAACTTTGTGTTTTGGACTTGAGAGGATGTGACTAGCGTTACGTGCTTAACGAAGGAAAATTATTTATTTATTTATTTTATGAAAGTCTTATGTTAAATACCTTGGTCGGTCTTTACTAGATTTTGATAATAAAAACATGAACTCACTCAGCTCAAGCTAACTTTGAATGTATGTTAGAATGATTTCAGGTTGAGCTTGGATCAGATTACTGCTTGGAGGTGCTCAAGACTACACGAGGTTCTGAGGCAGTTCTAGTCGATGCTACTTATCATGTTAATAATTAAGAAAATTTTAATTCACATTTTTATGTCTTAAGGATAATATTTGGATGTTTTGTTAAATTTCCGCTGCAAAAATACTATGTGTTGAATTTTCGAATTATATGAAACCGGTTTATCTTTTATATTTGAATTTGTATAGAATGATTATTAACTGTAGGACTCCTGGATTTCGGGGTCTTACAAGTTGGTATCAGAGCCAACATTCGAGAGATCAGGGCATCATTAGAATTGTCGCTTGTGTACGGGTTTTTTTTATACTTAGACAATATAAAAGTTTCGAAAATTCACTCTAATTAAGACTAAAGGGTTCTTAATTATCATTAAAATGTTATCTCTTAATGATTCATAACATCTTAATGGTTAAAAGGTAGTTTTAAGAAGTAACATTTTAACCATTAAAACTTAAGGTTACATTTTAAACATTAAGAGGCTATGAACCATTAAGATGTAATCTCTTAATGACCATCAAGAAACTACCAAACAGCCCCTAAATTTATGTAGTGAAGAGATGAAGGTGTTAATAAAATCTAAGTGGCTTTTTTACAGTTTAATCCTTTAGAGCAGGGCCGACCATGAGAATTCACGTGACCCAACCAAGCTTGAAAAAATATGCTCCTAAACCTTAGCAAACGAAATAATTTAAACAAGTTTTTAAACGTTGATTAAAGTTATGACAATAAACATAACAATTAGCAAAAATCATGGTATTAGAATGAGTTTATGACATACTGAATAGACTAATAGCTAGCCGAGGAATTGTGAAACTCTCCTACCATTCTTGATAGATGTAACACCCCAAAAAAATTCTCGTTGTTGGGTCTATATTTAGTTGGTTTGTACTTAGTCTATGCTTATTATGGCTTGTGTCTTGTATGCGTATGTAAACCGAGATCGATTTGTGATCTCGATGGGCTTGGGCTTGTTTTTGGGCTAGGTTGTAGTCTACCTATATATAGTCATGTTATGTATATGGTTTAGGTTGGCCGTTCATAATAGCACAAGTTGAACGAGGGTTTTGTGTAATATTGCTTAAGCATTAGACGTTCAATATACGTATGTTTTGAAGCAATACTTGGTGTGATTTACTTGTTCTTACTTATTCATCTTGAATCATCTCGTGTTAAATTCCGCAATAACATCGAGATTGTTGATATCATATTGAAAGATCCATTCTCGGGGCTTACAATTGGTATCAGAGCCTATTGACCTATTCTAGGCTTGGTTGTAATATCAAACGATTCAAGATTTATTGACTCATTAGCTTTATTGGTGATTTTAGCGTTTTGGTGTGTTTTTCCGGTGAACAGCGTATCAGAGAAGAGAAAGTGTTAGTTTTGGTCAAAGATTGGATTTTCTTTGGAAACAAATCAAATCCCACTAAACTCGGGAGTTTGTTAGCCTGTTTTCGGGCTTTTGAGACAGATTTCGGGGTAATTTAAGGGTTCTCGGCCTTGTTTCATCGTTTTTGGTCAAATTCAAGTGTTTCCAGGCATATTTGTTAGTTCTTAATTGAATTTCAGAGTTCTCGGTCATTCAGGGTTTTCGGTCATCAAGTGTTCTCAGTCACAGTGGTTTTTTGTTCTTTGTTCTGTCAAAGTCTGTTTTCGGTCAACACTTGTGTTTTCTGTCAAACTTTATAGTTCTCGGCTGAACTGCACGTGGGCCTGATCTATTGGGCTTTGAAAGTTACTTGGACTCAATTTATTGGACTATTACTGTTACTATTTAATGGAACAAATAATAAATGGTAATGGATCATCAAATGCTACACTTCATCAAGAAATGGACTCCATAATGGGAACTGCTACTCGTATACCTCGTCTGCTGTCTCATGAGGGGTTTAGCGAGTGGAAATTCACATTTGAGAAATACGTTAAAATGAAAGATGCTAAAGTTTGGAGAAGTATTATTAGAGGTCCTCAATCCATCACCTACCAACGTGAGAACTCTCAGGAAGTTGCTGTGACGCCTGTTAAACTGTATGATGATGCTGATTTTGAGAAAACGGAACTCTCACATGAGATTGCCTTTGGGATTTAGAGAACTACAGTCTGCTAAGGCTCTATGGGAAGCCTTGATTGAAGTATATGAGGGTAATGAAGACATGAGGAGGAGGAGGAGTCAAGATCTGTTACGACAAAATTTAAACATGTTTAATCACGTTCTGGGAGATTCGTTGGAAAAACAACCGCATAGGTTTATATCTCTTGTGACTGAGATGAGATCAACAAATATCAATCTAATAGCAGCTGAAACTAACAATAAGCTGGTAAACTCTTTGCCTCAAAGTTGGGATATGAACGTTGCAGTAATTAAAAAGACAAAATATCTCAACAAGCTAACACTGTCTGAAGTTATGGCAATCATCAAAGCTTGTGGCATGGATGACAAGCAACGTCCTATAAACCATGCAAACTCATACAATGCAGCTGGCTACATTGTTGCTTCAAACAACGCACTCATTTCACAAGACAACTTCTCAATGTTCAAAGCTACTCAAGGGCAACAACAGTTCCAACCTCAAAACAACTCTTCAATGTTTAAGTCCGCTCAGGGTCAATTCTCTAAAGGTTCACCACAACCAGCTCCAGTGTTCTTTGATAAACCTGCTCAACCACCTACTGCTATTGTTAAACCTCAAACATCTGTTGCTTCCTCTAGTCAGGGTTCCAGTCAGATTCCCTCTATCTTAAAGGAAACTCAAGAAAATATTGCTTAGATGGCGGGGTTCATGAATTGCTACAACGCGTTCCTTGCTGGAGATTTGGTTCAACCTATAGTAGCTGATGAGCTTGATGAAATTCATCGAGATGATGTAGAAGAAATGGATATCTCTTGGCAAATCGTCATGACAGTGTTTCGTGCTAAGAAATTTACCAAAAGAACGGGAAGAAACAATTGGAACGTGCCAAATAATCAGAAGGTGTGTTTTAACAAGGATACTCTGAGGTGTTACAACTGTCATGAGCCGGGTCACTTTTCTCGTGAATGCACCAATCCAGCAAATGAAGGAAACATGGAAAGGGCGCCTGTACCAGTGGGAAATGCTAGAGGAGAAAGTGGGGCCAGTCCGGGTGATAGTGAACGGGGGTTGGTATCTCAGCAATTCTCCTGGACTGATCAGATGGCTGCTCTCAACATAAGTAATCAGACTGCTAATTTTTCTCATGTTGAAGATGTTGAGGAAGAAAATGATGCTGAGGAACAAGTTAAGGAGCTTCAATTTGCTTTTATGGCTTTCATTTCTTCCAGCTCATCTGAGGTAAGTTCTCAACTATGTTCTCAAGCTTGTATTGATAAAGTAGATCTCTATAAATCTCATACTAGTAACTTGCTTAGAGAAATGGAAGTAGTAAAATCCAAAAATTATAATCTCAAGAAAAATGAAAGAGCTTTCAAAGATAAAATAGAAGCACAAAAAAAGGATTTGTCTAAACTCAAATCTGATTTTAGTTTAAAATGTTGTCACCACCTTGATGCCAAATAGAAAATTGTTTAATTAACTGCTGAAATGGAAGCCTCTAAGTTAGAAATTTCAAATCTAACCAATAAATTTGAAAGGGTTGAACTAGACTTTAGAAAATTTGATGGTTCTAGTAAAGTAGTCAATTCCATGATTGAAAATCAATTATGGTGGAAAGAAAATGAAGGTAAGGGTATAGGATACAGTCACGTACCCCACCATACAATGACAACTATACTACTCTTCCTCTTACCAAAGAGTAGGAAGAAAAGGTAAAAGACATGAAGTATGCTAAACCAGCAAAAAATGACAAAGTCGACTCAGTAAAGGCCACTGCGTCCACTTCAGAAGTGAACGATTCTAATGTGTTTGCCTCATGTGCAGATAAAGTAATCATTGAGGATTGGACTGATGAGGATGATGATTCATGTGTTTCAAATAATAAAGACTTTAATTCTGATGTTCCTTTAAAATTACCTGTTTTGAATTTTTTTTATTCCGACTGTTTGTGTGGGCTCTATTTTTAAGAGCAAAGACAATTGTGTGGTTGATTCCATTAAAACCTTGAATTCTGATTATCTGGTTTTTAATAAGTTTAAAAAATCTAAAAATTCTAATAAATACTCATTGCCTAAGTTTGTTAAAGAGGGATGCTCTAATGACAAACAGGGTAATAAGCCAAACAATGTGTCAATCAATAAACACCAGGCAAAGCAAACTGGTCCAGATAGGGAATTGACCAAAATAAATTCTATGTAAAACGTCAAACTTGTTTTAATTGTGGCACTTCTAGTCATATTGCTAGAAATTGTCCACACCGTCCATATGTCCCATACTATGGATTATATCAGAGGGAATATGCGTCGTAATACCTATCAACGAGATTTCAGGTATCATCAGGCTAATCCCTCTGATGGTGATTGGAACAGAAACAAATCTAGTAGATTTAGTCCTCATTAGACCAAGCCTAACATGTTTCGTGAAGGTGGTAGAAACGGTGTTTCAGCTTAAAAAACGAACACGGCTTCTAAACCGAAAAAAGTGAGAAATACAAAGTCATTTGTGTCTCCCACTTGCAAATCAGAGACCAAGTAATCCATTCGTACAAATAATGCCAAATCTTACAATGGTAGACATGAATGGTTGCCTAAGTCTCCGGTGAAAGAGGCATCGAATTCCATATTAAATGATCGGAAAGACATGTCATGGCAGCCCGTGACAACTTTAAATGAATCAGGTTCACCCAGTGTAACTATGGACTGGGTACCAAAGTCTAATTATTCTCGCACATCGTGCAGGAACAACTATGGAGGAATATCATCAGACCCTGGTATGTTGATAGTGGCTGTTCCAGGCACATGACATGAGACATTTCCCAGCTTCACGACATTCAAATCTTCAACTGTGGGTATGTTTCCTTCACGGGAGGAGAGAAAGGGAAGATTACGCAGAAGGGTACTGTAAGTAATGGTGTTCTAAAATTTGCGAATTTTAATTTTGTTCCTGAGTTGAAGCACAATCTGTTGAGTGTTTCGGAAATCTGTGATAAAGGTTTCTCAACACATTTCACTAATAAAGAGTGTGTGATTATAAAACATAGTATCATTATACCAGAAGACTGGATTCTTGTTCGATCACAAAGAAAAGATAATGCTTATGTGATCGATATGAACAAAAATGTTCTTGATGAAATAACCTGCTTATTTTCAAAAGTGCCAGAAAATAATGCCATGCTTTGGTATCGTCGTCTTGGTCATGCAAATGTTAAAAATTTAAACCTTCTTGCTAAAAACGACTTGGTGCGTGTTTTACTCGTCAAAGATTTTGTTGCTATTGAAAAGTGTGTGGCTTGTGCCTTGGGCAAACATGATCGCAAATCTTATAAGCCAAAACTGATTAACTGAGAACGCATCGGATTTCAGATCTAAAATCCATATACAATTAATACGGATCTAGTTCATAGATTACTCTTTATAGGTTATAGATTATACGTATAGATATGTTTTGTATATTAGTATTAGTTGTAATATGTTAAATATATGAAGGATTGATCGAGAGAACAGTTTTGCAGAGGTTCAATACGTTAAAATAAATACTTAAATTAAACAGACAATGAACACCTCTATATATAGAAGGCGGGTCTAGTTCGTTACACATTCCGTAACGAAATAGACTTCCACTTCGTTACATTACAAAGAATAATAAACATAACGAACTAAGTCTCCAATTCTTTTAAACATCCTTAACGAATTGGGAAGACTGATAACTTAAACGTCTAGTTCGTTAAACAACCTTAATGAACTAGATATATAATCTCGAACTAGACAATAATATAAATAACTTTTACATTATAATAACGAAACGATAAATACAAAGACTCGAGACGCAAAACCGTGGACTAACAGAAACCCCCTCTGTGACACCCGACATTTTCAAGTTAACTCCGTTAACTAAACACAGTTAAATTTTGTTGACTATGTCTGTAAACTCAGTTAGGTCGGTTAACTACGTTAATGAACCCTCATGCATGTAGTGTCATGTATGCGTACATTTAAGTTAGTCATGTCGTTGGTGACTCAAGTAAGAGTAACTAGTTATTGATAACTAGAATAATAAACTTGTCACACATGTTAAAATATATGATAGGTTATAATAAACTTGTCATATATGATATGCTACATGTGTTATATGTGATAGATGTAATTATGTTACATGCTTAATATGCTACATTGATTAGTTGTTGTAAACTTATATATTGTAAGAGAATTGAATAATTAAAATAACACAACATATGATATATTACATGACAAGTAACAAAAAGACTATTACACAACATATGATTACTAGAAAATGTTTATAATAGAATGTAACATGTCAGATATAATAAAAAATGAGATAACCTAAAGTTTAATAAAATTTATTATGCCTTAATGAGTGTGTAAATGATGAGTAAATAAGAATGAATGTTATATTTTTATTTTTCTCTTCCTTTGGGCCGTCCATTTCACACAAACACACACACACACATTTTATTTCTCAAAATCTCTCTAAAAAACCATAAACAACTTGGTGAATTTGGAAGAAAGAGTATTGGATTTTGAATCAAGCAATAGGTAAGCATAGTTTAGTATGTATTCTTATTCATATTTTTATTTTGGTTAAAACCTAGTATCCAAATAGTTGAATTGTGAAAATGAACCAAGAATAATCAAGGTTGATTGTTAAAAGAAATTTTGTGTTTTGTTATAAAAGAAAAGATGGAAACCTTTTTGTAACTAAATGTTATTTTATAAATCAGTAAAATAATGAAAGACATGAGATTTGATTGTATAAAAACGCTCCTTGATGATTAAAGATCATAAGGATATAAAAATCATGATTTTTTTGACTTTTGGTTTAAATCTGCTTATTGATAGATTCTGTGTTTTAGATTGTAGATTGAATAACTTGATGATACGTTGGTATTTCTGATTGATTTTTGACACTATGATTAAGTACATTGAATCTAGTTTTCAAAAAGTCAAGAATTATAATTTTTAGACTTTGTTTGACTAGTTTTTATTAATTTACAAAATCAGGTTGCAATTCTGATTGAAAGGGAAATTTTCTGAGCTGTGTTATAAATTGCATAACTTGATATTAAAAATAGATATGGGTGTGATTCCAATTCTGGAATGTTATAAATTGAAGTGGAAATTTAACCCGATTGGTCTTGCATCAATTGGACAAATATAAAATTTTTGGGAAATATTTGTGTACTGCTGTGTTAAAAATAGAGACTGAAATTAGGTTGTTGTAGAGTGTGAATATTCTGTATATTTGTGTGAATTGAAAAATTATAAGAAAAATATATGTTATACCTAATACTTGAAAAATATATGTTATACCTAATACTTGAAAGAATATATGTTATACATATTGGTTAGTGAAGATAATTGTAGTTTATAATAGAATGATTGTGGTAAATTGAATTTAGACTTTATGTGTCAACTTAGAACTGTTTGACTACGTGGTTTGTCTTACTTGTGAAGTGTAGAAAGTGGTAAAAGTTAGACTTAGTCATAGGATTGTATGAAAGGTGGCTAAGTGCACATTATTTAATTGTTGTTAAATTTTGACTATGAACATCATGTAATCATTCTAAGTCTAGAATATTGGTCAAAAGTCACCAACGGGCCGTCGGTCAACATTTTGGACCGTCGGTCAACATTTTGGTCAAAGGTCAATATTTTGGTCAACGGTTAACAAAACTCAAATTTTAGTCTTCGGTTATCGATACTTGGACTTTTTAGTCAACGGTCAACAACTTGGACCTTTTGGTCAAAGGTCAAACGAAAAGTCAAACTTTGGTTAAGTCAACAAAAGTCAAACTTTGGTTAAAGTCACAAAAAGTCAAACTTTGGTCAAACCTTAAATAAACAAGGGAACTGTTTGGATACTAAGGGTTCTAGGAACCGCTTAGCAAATACTTATAGTGCTTACATGATTTAGGCACTAGAACAACTTTGAATTAAGCAGTTGACTTTCAATTTGAACCGCATTCGAGGTGAGTTTCCTTACCCCACTTTTTACTTACTCCTTTTGGGGGGGAAAACATGCAACATGCAAAATTTTTGGATAATTGTAGACTTTTTAATACCTCATGTGTACATTGTGAACTTAAACTGAAGTCCCCCATACACATTGGACCGTTAGCAATTGTATATTGGCTCGGTAATGAAAGGTAGTACTATTGGGTTTGACGAACCACCTCAGGGCTCTCGGTTGAGGGAGTCGCCGGGCGTTTCATTTACTAGGAACGCAATATGCACTGGTCTTATATTAGACTCCGTGGGTGGCAAACAAACAAACAAGTCAGCCTCGGTCACAATGGAACCTACACTAATGTAACATGATTGCTAGCCTAATTAACTAGCGGTATTACTAATGCATACATTATCCGTACATTATCCATGCTTTATTGCTTACAGCGCTTACTTACTAAATGGTTTGTTTAACAAACTTGTTTTCAAACTCAAACCTGTGAACTCACCAACCGTTGTGTTGTCCCGTTTTAGCATATCTCTCTTAGGTGTTTAAGGTGTACGTGCGAAGTTGAAATGAGTCTAGGATGCATGGATCCCACTAAGCATCGAATTATGCTGGGAGTCTTTAATGAAATGTTATGTTTGGGCGTCTTGACATGCACTCTGGGTTTTTAAGTGTTTTTCATAAATTATACGCTTCAGCAAATGTGACAACTTTACTTTAAATGTACTTACCTCATTTATGATGAGCAATAATATTTAAATATTTTCCATTATAAATTGGTTGTTCGTTATGACACATGGCTAGATCCTGGTATGTCACGCGCCTCATTGTAAAACCCTGTTAGTTGAAAATTGAGGGTGTGACACCATCGTCTTGAGCTCTTTATCTTTAAGTTATTTGAAGCGCTTGGACTGTCAGTCTCTGCAGCTGTGAATCCCATGCTCATGACACACACGAACAACACGTTGAAATTGCAGTGCTCGGTCATAGTATTCATGATGCTCTATCAATATCTTAATCTTGAACAGCACATCATTGTCGGTCTCTAACACGGTTAGTTCATCGTCATTTAGACCCAGCAGTATAATCTGCTCTCGTGTTAAGGATCTTTCAACAAACT
>NW_027500747.1:0-98865 GCF_021521415.1 Bidens hawaiensis | reverse complement strand
TTTCGGCGCAGCATGCGCACCAACCCCATTGGTTGGCAGAAAAAGTGACTGACATTATCTTTTGAGATCTGCTTTTCCATGCTTTGACCAGTACCTTTATCTGACCCGCCCACGCCTGTTTACTGTTCCCTGTCAGCTTTATCTTGCCCCCTGCAGCTGCCATATCTTTTGATATCTTTTGCTTTTGGAATCTTTTGCTTTTGAGATCTTTTCCCCTTTTTCTAGGGATTGTGTTCCCTAGGGTTTCCCTATATATAATAATGTTATTTTTCCTAACACATCACACACCAACACTTAATCTCTCCTATTCTCTCTTGCTCCTTGCTCTCTCTGCCGTCCTCCTCTCTGCCTCCGTCTTCCTCCCTGTTCTGCCCTGCTTTTCCGGTAATATATATTATATATAATAATTTACTTATTAATTATGCTAACTTATAATCAAGACTTAAAACAGATCATTAAAACAATAATCTTATTTATAGGTTAACTTGTACTTGTTTAAAGTTGGTTCTTGCATTATCTTTCACCGCATCTTTACCAAGTGAGTAATCTCGTACCTAATCCCTTTTTATTTTTAATGTTTGGGATGTTCATGTGTTCGTACAAACTTGAGTCTTAAACTTGTTTATGAACTTTAGTCGCGCAGTATCCCATGTGTTGAGGACGTTTACTTGGCTGTTTATTTGTATGTGTGTATCATTAACCGCTTTGTTCGGCCTATTCCGAAGTTTTCATGGATCCATTAGATGAACACGGGAGACCTATCGTTTACGGTTTTCTTTGTTTACACTTGCACAGATGTTTTCTTGTTTTTGTGCTCAATTGGGAGCACGGATTGAACTATGAACTATGAGCTATGATCTATTTAGGCTTGATCACAATCTGATTGCACCCTTGTTAAACACCAGACATACACGTGTTGCGCGCAGATTTATTGTTATCTATTATTATCTATTAAACTTGATTTCTCACCAACACGCAAGTGTTTGACGTTTATTTTAACACATGTTCAGGTTTGCAGTAGCTGTTTTGGAGCTTGAGAACACGTAGGAAGTTTTCTTTATTTTGGACCTAGATTAAAATGTATCAAGACAAGTCTTTGCTGTTCGAATATTATGATTTATAATATATTGATTTATGATGATTTATGTTATCTTATGTTTACCTTGCGCGTGCGCGAATGAATGTATTTATTAAATATTGACACCCAATAGTGTCACGAGTAATGAAACAATATGTGGCGCCCCGATGTATAATCCGCCTTTGGTCGGGGTGTTACAGATTGGTATCAGAGCTCGTTGACTTTAGGATAGGTGGTTAGACGTAACGGCCTAGAATACCTAAGAGTCCCTTCTCGCGCATGAGAGAAATCTCATGTTTGCACGCTTATTGTTAATTACTCGTTATTTATGAATATGCTCGCGCTTGCGCAGTATATGATTTTATGTTTTATTCCGCGATATTTCGATTTTTGTTGAATTTCGATTTTTATTGATTTTTCTTACATATTCGTTTGTTGGGATTGAAAATCCGAAAAGTCATGGTGATACATGAATAGTTGATTTTCATATTCCATTTACGATTATGTTCTGAGGTTGGAGACTTGAAAAGTCATGGTGATACATGAATTGTCAAACTCCAATACTCATTTTCTTGTATATTTTATATTGAGGATTGAAAAGTCATGGTGATAAATGAATCGTCAATCTCCAATACTCGTTTACTCGTCGTTTTAAATTGGGAATTCGGAAAGTCATGGTGATACATGAATTGTCGATTCTTGATTCGAATTCGTTACCTTTATTAAGTCTGCATTTAGGGTCATTTATTTTACTTTAACTTTTGACAGTAACCGACTCCGTAAATCCAAGCTTTATAAGGTTATACTTTGCGATAAAACCAAGATATTAACTAAAATTAAAACTTTTATAGAATGCCTCCGCTATCAGCTCGCCATCTCAAGAAGAAAGAAGCCTCGCGCAGGCGTAGACAGCAACGTTCCCAGGAAATGGCCGCCGCAATAGCCCAAGCCTTAAACTAAAACAATACCAACACCTCTGGTTACAACATTAAATCCTTCAACGCGGGTAACCCTCCAAAGTTCACAGGTCTTGAAGGAGCCACCGTGATGCTCCAATGGCTCGAGAAGATTGAAAACACTTTCCTCCATACCCAATGCCCCTCAGACAGACGAACCCTGTATGCTTCCAGTGTCCTGGAATCTAGAGCGCTTACATGGTGGAATCGAGTAGCTCATGCGCGTGGCGCAGAAGCTGCTTCTAGCATGACATGGGAGGAATTCAAGGAAATTCTGACGCGAGAATTCTGCCCTCCCAACGAAGTTAAGCGCCTGGAGGAGGAATTTTGGAATCTTAAGCAGTACAGTGGCGAAGCGCGCGAGTACGCTACGCGCTTCCATGAACTAAGCCTGCTTGTCCCTCACCTTGTTACCCCTTCCCGCCGAGCCATCGAGAAATTCCTTGGGGGTCTCCCCATGGAAATTCAAGATTCTGTATGGGCCAGAAACCCAGTTACCCTCTCTGACGCCATCGAATTGGCCGCTGTGCTCAGCGACAACCATGTCAGAGCAGGAACCCTGTTCCTGCGGGGAACTGAGAAGACCAAACCCACCAAGACTGCCCCTGAACCAACAGAAACCAAACCAGAACCCTCAAACAGTAACAACCTCAAGCGCAGGCGCAAAGCCTATGCGCTTACCAACCCGCCCATTGTCCAGCAACCCATCTACCAACCTCTAGTATACGCGCCTAACCCACTGTCAACCTACCCAACACCTCCTGTAGTCCATAACTATGCCTTAACCAATCCCGCACTCCCTGCCCCGCCACCTAAGAAACCTTACACAGGAAATCAACCCTTTTGCCCAACTTGTAGACTTCACCACCCAACCCAAACCCCGTGTCGACAATGTAACCGATGTGGCCGCGTTGGTCACTCTGCCGAATACTGTAGAGTCCCTCCCGCCAACCCAATTGCGCCGACACCACCAGTCTACCCGTAGAACCCACAACCAACCTACCAAAACCCACGACACAGGTCGTGCTTTAACTGCGGTGATCCCAGTCATTTCCGGAACGCGTGCCCAAGGCTACAAGTTCAGATTACGCAAGCGAATCCGGTGAACCAGATTTCGAACCAAGTGGCACGCGGACGAGCTTTTAACATAACCGCGCACCAAGCGCAAGCGAATAATGACGTAGTTAATGGTACATTTTTGCTTAACGGATTTTATGCTTATGTACTTTTTGATACTGGCGCCGATCGAAGTTTTATTTCTCGCGCGTTTGAGCAGAAGCTTGCGCGACCGCGCAACGATTTAAAAGAAAATTTTTCCGTTGAATTGGCTAATGGCGAAACTGTTTTAATTAACTCAGTGATTAAGGATTGCACGCTTAACCTTAACGAAAACTATTTTCTGATCGACCTCATCCCCATGCTTCTTGGAAGCTTTGATGTTATCATTGGTATGGACTGGCTTACGCATAATCGCGCCGAAGTTATTTGCGCCAAGAAGATGATTCGCATACCTCGAGAAAATGGTGATCTTCATATCTACGGCGAAAAACCCTCCCGCAGTCTTAAACTTATGTCTTGCGCCGAAGCCCGAAGGCTCATGAGGAGAAGGTGTATTGCATTCTTAGCCCATGTGGTTAAACCTGCTGAAGAAAAGAAGCTGCTTCGCGATATCCCTGTTGTGCGCGATTTTCCTGAAGTTTTTCCTGATGATCTTCCTGGTATCCCTCCCGCTCGTGAAGTCGAGTTCCATATTGATCTTGTCCCTGGTGCTTCCCCCGTAGCTAAATCTCCTTACCGTCTTGCGCCCGCTGAGATGCAAGAATTGGCAAGCCAACTTCAAGAGTTGACTGCTAAAGGATTCATCCGCCCTAGCTCTTCGCCCTGGGGTGCCCCGGTATTGTTCGTTAAAAAGAAAGATGGATCGTTTCGCATGTGTATTGATTACTTCGAGTTGAACAAACTCACCATTAAAAACCGGTATCCCTTACCGCGTATTGACGACCTCTTTGATCAACTCCAAGGTGCCTCTTGTTTCTCGAAGATTGATCTCCGCTCTGGCTATCACCAGTTGCGCATCCGCGATGAAGATGTTCCGAAGACTGCTTTTCGAACTCGTTATGGCCATTTTGAATTTTTGGTCATGTCCTTCGGTTTAACCAACGCACCCGCTGTTTTCATGGATCTAATGAATCGGGTGTGTAGGCCTTTCTTGGATAAATTCGTGATTGTGTTTATCGATGACGTTCTGATTTATTCTAAGACCAAGGCCGAGCATGAGCAACATCTCCGATTGGTATTGCAAAAGCTTCGAACCGAGCAGCTCTATGCTAAGCTCTCCAAGTGTGAATTCTGGTCTGATGAAGTACAGTTTCTTGGCCATGTTGTGAACAAGATGGGTATTCATGTCGACCCATCCAAGATTGAAGCAATCAAGAACTGGATTATGCCGACCACTCCTTCTGAGATCCGTTCCTTTCTGGGCTTAGCTGGTTATTACCGGCGCTTCATTTCGAACTTCTCGAAGATCGCTTTGCCTTTAACAGCTTTAACGCACAAAGGTAAACCGTATATTTGGGGCTCGAAGCAAGAAGAAGCCTTTCTGACGCTCAAGCGTTTGTTGTGTGAAGCTCCTGTTCTTGCGCTACCTGAGGGTAATGACGATTTTGTCGTGTACTGCGATGCCTCCAACCAAGGTCTCGGTTGTGTTCTTATGCAACGAGGCAAGGTTATCGCTTACGCATCAAGGCAACTTAAGAGTCATGAAAAGAATTATACAACTCACGACCTCGAACTTGGTGCAGTTGTATTTGCCTTAAAGATCTGGAGACACTACCTTTATGGTACTAAGTGTATCCTTTACACTGACCATAAAAGCCTTCAGCATATTTTTGATCAAAAGGAACTCAACATGAGACAACGCCGATGGAACGAACTCATCAGCGATTACGATTGTGAGATCCGGTATCATCCTGGTAAGGCTAATGTGGTAGCCGATGCGCTCAGCCGAAAACCCTGCCAGCTCAACTGTATTTTGCCGCGCACGCAGCTTCACTTCGCGCCGATCCAAAGCAACCTTGAATCGCGTATTCGTGACGCGCAGCGCGCATCCATCAGTAATGGTAACCTTCGCGCCGAGTTAGCGTGTGGCGCGGAAGCGCATTTTGTGCCCAATCTGAGTGGAATTCTATGCTATCTTAATCGCATCTGGATTCCCTTTGATGAGAATCTTCGCGCTGATATCCTGTGTGAAGCGCATAAATCTCGATATTCCGTTCATCCTGGCGCTGATAAGATGTACAAGGATTTGCGCATTACTTATTGGTGGCCCGGTATGAAAAAGGATATTGCTGTGTTCGTAGCTAGATGCCTGACTTGCTCTAAGGTAAAAGCTGAACACCAACGCCCATCTGGTTTGCTCGAACAACCAGAAATTCCTATGTGGAAATGGGAAAGTATAGCGATGGACTTCATTACCAAGTTACCTTTGACAGCAAGCAAACATGATAGCATTTGGGTTATAGTGGATCGTTTGACTAAGTCTGCTCACTTTCTGCCCATTCGTGAAAACTACCATGTTGAGCAACTCGCGCAGCTTTATGTCAAGGAAATTGTCTGCCGCCATGGTACTCCTTTGAGCATCATATCCGATCGCGATGGCCGTTTTATATCTCGCTTTTGGAAATCTCTTCAATCTGCGCTAGGAACTCGCTTGGACATGAGTACTGCATATCATCCTCAGACTGACGGACAGTCTGAGCGAACTATTCAAACTCTTGAGGATATGCTCCGATCTTGTGTTCTTGATTTTGGAGGTAATTGGGATTCACACCTGCCTTTGATTGAGTTCTCTTATAATAACAGCTATCATTCCAGTATTGGTATGGCCCCATTTGAAGCACTTTACGGTCGTAAGTGCCGCTCCCCGATCTGTTGGAGCGAAGTTGGTGAAACTCAAATCACAGGACCCGAACTTGTTCAAGAGACAACCGATAAAATCGCCAAGATCCGTGATCATCTGCTGACTGCCAGAAGCCGACAGAAGAGTTACGCAGATCGCAGGCGTAAGCCTCTCGAATTTCAAGTTGGTGATCTTGTTCTCCTCAAAGTGTCGCCCTGGAAGGGTGTTGTCCGCTTTGGGAAGAAGGGTAAGCTTGCTCCTCGATATGTTGGACTATTTAAGATTCTCGCGCGTGTAGGAAAAGTTGCCTACAGGCTTGACCTGCCGCCCCGCGCTCAGTAATGTGCATCCAACGTTCCATGTATCCAATCTCAAGAAGTGTTTAGCTGACGAGAACCTTCACATTCCACTTGATGAAGTTCAAGTTGATGAATCTATGCATTTCGTTGAGAAGCCTGTTGAGATTATGGATCGCGAGGTTAAGCAAACCAAGCGCAGTCGCATCCCTATCGTGAAAGTTCGCTGGGAGTCCAAGCGCGGAGCCGAGTTTACATGGGAAAGGGAAGATCAAATGAAGATCAAGTACCCGCACCTGTTCTCTGCGCAACCTACTTCGAGATAAATTTCGGGACGAAATTTCTTAAAGTAGGGGAGACTGTAACATCTGCCCGAATCCGACCCGACCCAGGTACCCGTTTCTCTGACCCGATTTCCTTTTATGATTTAATATTTATTTATACTTATATTTTACTTTTAATAATAATAATATATTTTCCTTCCCGCCTCTTTCTCTCTCTTTCTTTCCGCCGTCCCATCCCTCTTCTTCTCTCTTTCCGCCTTCTTTTCCCTCTTGTCGCCGTCCCGCCTTTTTCTCTCTCTTGCCGTCGTTCCGCCCTTAAGCCTTGTTTCCCTCTTTCTTCCAACTCTTTCCTTGTCCTTTGTCTCTTCCCGCCTGAGGTTGTCTGCGCAGCTCCACGCGCCAGACTCCTTTCAAGGAAGCCTGCGTGAAGACCATCTGTTCCAGCGATACGCGAGACGAACTCTTCTCGCAGCGCGCTAAGAATTGTAATTCTTCTCGCAGCGCGCGAAGAACGGTAGTTCTTCCCGCGACGCGCTAAGGATTTGTAGTTCTTCTCGCAGCGCGCTAAGAATCGTAGTTCATCCCTCGACGCGCGAAGAATTATAGTTCTTCCCGCGGCGCGCTAGGAATTATAGTTCCTCCCGCGGCGCGCTAAGAAATGTGATTCTTCCCGCGGCGCGCCTTAGCCTTCTCGCGCTAAACCCTTTGAGTTTTCTTCTGTTGAATCTAGCCGTTTGCTTTTGTGTTATCTTATCTTTTGTGCTGTTGACCTAACCTGTCTTATGTCTGAAAATTTACTTTCGGCGCAGCATGCGCACCAACCCCATTGGTTGGCAGAAAAAGTGACTGACATTATCTTTTGAGATCTGCTTTTCCATGCTTTGACCAGTACCTTTATCTGACCCGCCCACGCCTGTTTACTGTTCCCTGTCAGCTTTATCTTGCCCCCTGCAGCTGCCATATCTTTTGATATCTTTTGCTTTTGGAATCTTTTGCTTTTGAGATCTTTTCCCCTTTTTCTAGGGATTGTGTTCCCTAGGGTTTCCCTATATATAATAATGTTATTTTTCCTAACACATCACACACCAACACTTAATCTCTCCTATTCTCTCTTGCTCCTTGCTCTCTCTGCCGTCCTCCTCTCTGCCTCCGTCTTCCTCCCTGTTCTGCCCTGCTTTTCCGGTAATATATATTATATATAATAATTTACTTATTAATTATGCTAACTTATAATCAAGACTTAAAACAGATCATTAAAACAATAATCTTATTTATAGGTTAACTTGTACTTGTTTAAAGTTGGTTCTTGCATTATCTTTCACCGCATCTTTACCAAGTGAGTAATCTCGTACCTAATCCCTTTTTATTTTTAATGTTTTGGGATGTTCATGTGTTCGTACAAACTTGAGTCTTAAACTTGTTTATGAACTTTAGTCGCGCAGTATCCCATGTGTTGAGGACGTTTACTTGGCTGTTTATTTGTATGTGTGTATCATTAACCGCTTTGTTCGGCCTATTCCGAAGTTTTCATGGATCCATTAGATGAACACGGGAGACCTATCGTTTACGGTTTTCTTTGTTTACACTTGCAAAGATGTTTTCTTGTTTTTGTGCTCAATTGGGAGCACGGATTGAACTATGAACTATGAGCTATGATCTATTTAGGCTTGATCACAATCTGATTGCACCCTTGTTAAACACCAGACATACACGTGTTGCGCGCAGATTTATTGTTATCTATTATTATCTATTAAACTTGATTTCTCACCAACACGCAAGTGTTTGACGTTTATTTTAACACATGTTCAGGTTTGCAGTAGCTGTTTTGGAGCTTGAGAACACGTAGGAAGTTTTCTTTATTTTGGACCTAGATTAAAATGTATCAAGACAAGTCTTTGCTGTTCGAATATTATGATTTATAATATATTGATTTATGATGATTTATGTTATCTTATGTTTACCTTGCGCGTGCGCGAATGAATGTATTTATTAAATATTGACACCCAATAGTGTCACGAGTAATGAAACAATATGTGGCACCCCGATGTATAGTCCGCCTTTGGTCGGGGTGTTACAGTATCATACACATACTCATAGTGGAAGGGTCTGACGGGATGTACCTGCACCGTCTATTTGTTAATGGAGGTATCATATTCTATACTCCAAGTAGCTCGGCGAACGGGGGGATTCCTTAGTAGATTTGACTGATGTCAAGTGAACGGGAATATCATGTATTTACTTTGCTTTTACTATATGATTGAGACTATACATCTTGAGTTGTGAATTTTACACTTTTCGTATTATATATATATGCAAAAACTATATGAATTCTCACCAACATTATTGTTGACAAAATATATTATTTTCAACGTGCTGCAGGTTGAAGTTTAAGGATCGAAGAATAAGATAGTTGGACCATTAGGTTACAAGAGACGGAAATTCAAAGTTTATTGCATTAATATTTGATTGTGTATTTGTGATGTATTGAAATGAATTAAATATAATTATTGTTGCTTTAATAGCGTTACGAGCTTATGAGTGATCTGTACGTCACACCCAGGCGTATTCCGCTTTAGCCAGGGTGTTACAATACCCGGTTAACTAACTTAAGCGTGTTTCACGCTCGTTACCCAAGGTGTAACTCTAACAGGTCAAAACTCGGTTAGCCGCGTTGACTTTACCGAACCGTATTATTATTTCCTATCATTCATGTCTTGTCTCATGCTATTAAGGAATGCAAGACAATGGAGGTAGATGGGAATCTACTTACAAGTCATGAGGATCACCCTCATGACCATTAATCTCGGATCCTTCCAATAAGGAATTACATCTAAGATGGAGAGATCCCGAAAGGCGAAAACCCCAAAGCTTTCAAAGCCAAGGTATCTCAATTTAGTATTATACATGATATGCTGTACAAGAAATCCCTTGCAGGTCCATACTTAAGGTGCATCGAAGAACCCGAGATCCAGGAAGTGCTAAAGGACTTCCATGAAGGAGATTGTGGCAACAATACAGGGCAGAGCACTATTCTCTAGAATCCTAAGGACCAGATACTTCTGGCCTACCACAAAAAGGATGCTATGGAATACTCAAGGAAATGTGATGCTTGTCAAAGGCATGGCAACATTCTGCATCAGCCGGAAGAGCCCTTATACCCCATTGTCTCCTCATGGCCGTTTATGAAGTGGGGAATGGATATAATTGGCAAACTCCCCATAGCTCCAGGAAGAAAAGTCTTTATGTTAGCAATGACCGACTACTTTTCCAAGTGGATAGAAGCTGAAGCATTTCCTCAAGTCAGGGAGAAGAAAGTTATATCCTTTATTAAACGAAATATTATTACTAGATTTGGTGTTCATTCTGAAATTATTTGTGATAATGGTTCCCAATTTATTGGGAAAAGAACAACTAACTTTTGGGGGAATTAAGATGATCACTTCAGCACCAGTTCATCCACAACCAAATGGCCAGGCGGAATCAAGCAACAAGATCATCATCAACAATTTAAAAAAGAAGCTTGGAGCAAATGGGCTAGGGAACTACCTTATGTGCTTTGGGCAGATAGAACAACTCCGAAGAACGCCACAGGACAAACACCATTCTCGTTAGTCTTTGGAGCTGAAGCAGTAATTCCTACTAAATTGATGTATCCAACTGCTAGAACGAGCATCCGTGATCCTCAGATGAATGATGAAAATCTTGTCCAAGACTTAGATCTATTGAAGAACTCAGAGATCAAGCAAAGTTCAGAATGGCTGCTTACCAACAAAAGATAGCTGGTGCATATAACAAGAATATCAGGATCAGAAGATTTGAAATTGGAGATTTAGTTCTACGAAAGGCTTTCCGAAATACAACTAATCCTGTCGACAGAAAGTTAGCACCCAATTGGGAAGGTCCCTACTTAATCGAATCTAAGGCTGGAAAGGGAGCATATCGTTTATTGAATATGAAAAGTAACATGCTCCCAAGGGCTTGGAATGCAATTCATCTCAAAAAGTATTTTTGTTAATTAGGATCCTGGATCCTAATCAGTTTCATCAATCCGTTATTTGGTAAAACTTTACTCTATATTCATATTTATATTAACTATGTTCAACCCTTGTTTTGTCAAATATATCAAGTTTGCAGAAATGCTAAGCAATTGGGCCCTCAAGTGGAAAAAACGGGTTGGCCAACTCTTTCCAAAGTTTAATTGGGCTTGTCCCCATGTTTATAAGGTTTTCACCTTATCGCATGAATTTAGGGTTTTGACACCCTCGTCTGGAGCGCACGATTATCCGGGAATGGTTGGAGGCTGTGGGACCAGTGCACTATACGTGGCTGACAACTTCATGCCTAAAGGTCATATACTGGATCCTATGAATTAAATGGTAGATGCACCATATACATAAGTTAAGGTCAACGCCAGGGTAGGCTTGTCGCCGCATTTATGCCAACGCCAAGGATCGGCTCGTCACCCGTATTTTTGGGCTTGTCCCCACGTATTATTAGGTTTATCCCCATGCTGGTTGGACATAAATCCAACTTCTCTATTTGTTATGTTTTCTTTTGGTTATCTATATTAACAGGTAATCAATTCACGACAAAAGCAATAAGGATCGAGGATCCTCTATTATAGCATGCAGATGTTAATTCAAAAAGCTCAAAGACTTGTGTCATTACTAGCATTTAAAAAAGTTGATCCGGGCTTCACCAGCAAAATGTGGACCATCCACCCGGATCGAACCTGGTCAAAGTTACGATATGTTCATGCATAAAATAAAAGAGAAAGGTGGCTAAGGCTTCATCCCCAAACAGAGGATCCCTCCACCAAAACCACCTTTAATATTGCCTTAAGGATCGTTGATCCTGAGAATTAAGATAAACATTGTTCAAACAAAAACCATCAGCAAATATCACCTTAAACCTTTTAAAAAATGGACTCCGGCCTAGTCATCAATATCCATTATCGCCCATTAACCTGCTCACTCCTTCACAGCGCCACCATCACCATCACCAGCATCCTTGATCCCCACCTCGATGTCCTTGGCCCCGCTAGTTCCAGCATCATCATTCTTCTTTTCAGCTCCGACATCCTCACCTTCGTCACCGAACCTAGCAACCGTCTTCTTCCACATGGCCACATTCCAGTTGGACCTGTCAAACATTCAGCCTCCTCAGCAATTTTGATCCTTGCCATCAATACCGCCTTGCCGGCCCAAACCTTGGCCTGTTCTGTGACCTCCATCACCTGTTCCTGAGTTCGAACGTCGGCAAGAGCAAGTTGATCCTCCAAGTTATCCTTTTGCACTTGAAGCTCTGCGATCAGGTTGTCCTTCGGAACAATGCCGGTGCGATACTTGGCCAGATCCTTCTCCATGTTGGCCATACTCTCTTCATAGAAAGCTTTGACACCAGCCACACCCTGTGAAGATATTACAAATTTAAGATATGATTAAACCTCTACACCAATGGATAAAGGATCCTTACCTCAGGGAGTTGATCGAACAACTGCTGGGCACCATTGACGTTGGCTTCATAATCCCTCTTTCTTTTCCCACTTGCCTTGGAACGGGTCACCACAGTTTCTCGTGGGACGAGGCTGGAACTTTTCACAGGCTTCTTCTCTACGGAACGGGAGGAGATCAGACTATCAATATCTTCCGGTTGGAACTGAGCCATGAGATTCCTCGAAGGCTTGCTTCCTGACTTCTAAACACCCATATAAACATAGAAGAAAAAGATAAGTTCTTTTGAATCTATTCTTTTCCTATTTATTTAATCCCTTTTTATTGAATATAGAGGACTAACTTACTTGACATTGTTTCTGAAGAGCTTGCAGTTTCTTCACCTTTCAGCTGATGATTCTTCCCCTACACTCCTGAAGGTTCTGTCAAATGGATCCAAAGTGAGAAATCTCTTTGCCCTTTTGATTCCCCCGAGGTCTGCAGCAAGGCTCGAAAAATTAGAAACTGCATAAAAAGGAATAAGTTGCAAGTCAGTAAATCAGTAAACGAAGGATCATTTATTCTCTGGATCCGCTATCCTACCCTTAAGGATCCAGTGAGTGGGTAAGGTATTTCCATTCGGGATAGAGTCTCTCCGGACGAATAAAAATTGATTTTTCCAGCTTTGATCGTTATGGGTGGTTTTATTCACCGGAAGGGACTGAAATGGTTTACTCTTGAATACGAATCTGCTGGAACCGTGGGTGAGTAGGGTATACAGGCAAGACAAGGAGGAAATGGTGAAATTGAGGTTCTTTTCTTCGATTAATCGCTCGATGGTATGCAGGGTTCTTCACATCATCAGCATGGCTTGAATGTAGCTCATGCCGGTAAACGAAAATAACGTTTCCGTCAGATTAAGGAAAGGATAGGAGAAACCAAGTAGGAAAGGAAGTGCAGGAAAACAAACCCAGACACCGGAAATATGATCGCTTCTAACCTGAGGGTCATAGGGTCTAAAGACGGTTCCATCGGGGAAACAATGAGAAATACTCTCGATTTCTTCGTTGGTGAACTTACAGATTTTAGAAGTTGGGTCTTTGAGAAGATTTTGGCTCTTAAGTTTGGGAACAATCTCCCTAGGTCTCGAACTAAAGGAGGCTTTTGAGTTTTTTCTTCGGCATAATAGAGGGTTGCAAGAGAAGATGTGAAATAATGAAACAAGAAATCGAGAAAGAAAGAGAATACCCGAGGATTATTGCCAGGCGAATGGTTTCAATCCGATGGAAAGGATAGTTATAAAACTACTTTAGTCTATTATATATGGATAATGATGCATTTGCTGGCGACGGTCACGTCATCCTCTCACCAACGGTTATGATTCAAATTCTTGGGATAAAACATGACAGTTGTTATTCATTCACAGCCATCATGTTTGGGGCAATTGTTGGGACTGAAATCCTTGATCCTCAATTATCCTCAGTGCTTGTAAATGTCTAATGCCAGGACGAAGGATGCAGTATGGTTCAAGGATCCTTATCAGTTGTCTACGAAAATGTTTTTATTTTATTTGCATGTGTTTGAATGTGTCTACTAGCTATCCTATTTTTACGGAAGATATATTGTACTAAGTCACCTCAGCTGGTCTCCCGTCACGTAACGGTCATGAAGAAATCATAGACGAACGTGCCTAATTTATTGGGAATTATTTTATGTACGTTATAAACTTGTTATATATATTATTGTTGTACTATGGCTAAACACACACAACACACATAGCTTACTTGGTATTTTCAGCAAAATCATTTACACTTGTACTCATTTCAGCCTAAGTTCCGATCTTTGTAATCACTTTTTGAGTATAATACAATTGGTAGTGATAGTTTTCACTATCTGTGCCGGAGGTATACTAGTTGTTAAGGGCTTTTCCTCGTATAAATCTCGTTGTTCATCACTTGCATTTAATACGTTGATCATATCATTCATACAAGCATCAAGCTTCATACAAGCATCAAGCCTCACAAACGAATTTGATTACTTGTTCCTTAAACTGATTTTTGACCAAAACACTCATGAAAACCTTGTTGATCTTTACATTATAGCGTTTGACCCAACACATTTTGAAATGTTGATCACATTTAAATGGGATGATAAATACCGAGTAACCGTGTTTGCTTAACTTTAAAAAAAAATAATAATAAAAAATTAGAAAACTACAAAAATGTTACTTGTGGTTATGTGGGAGTAATACATTTTTTTTGTGTTAATGACAAGGTCAACACATGTAACGTACTGTAGCTGAAAGGTTTAGACTTCAAGTTCGATGTGTTAGTAGGCTCAACCTTTAAGAATGAAAAGACGGTTTGGTTGTTGACTAATTTGAACATACCTAAGGATTGATTCAAGTGGGAAACATCTTACGATTTTGTCGGTTTAACCAAGTTCGTGAGATAAATAGAATAAAAAGTTGGGTCATACTCAAGTCTCGTGTCACTTGGTCTCAAAAAATAAAATGCCTGTTTTTTGTGTATGTATATTATATGTAACCTGCGTCCTGTGTTTGCGATAGCCAAGACCTGAATGCCGATGTAAATTAATGAGTCAGAGGATGCACCGTCCTATGTTTTGCGGTGACGAATATCTGGATGTCAATGCAAGTCAATGCTACAGAAGATGCTATGTTGTCCTTTGTTTGCGGTGACGAAGATCTGGATCTCGATGCAATTATGTCAAATATGCAATATATGCGAAAACGTCCAAAAAGGTGTGATTCAAAGTGGGAAAATTCATCCTGGAGGAAACAAATATAGCTCTATTTTATAAGTATTTTGTGTGAAATATTCAAAAAATTTTAGTCAAGTGATAAAATGTTTAAAGCAAGTTGGGGTGATTCTGCTAATTAAAACTATATTGAAGTCTGATAAGGCGACTATATAGATTCTAAGCATGGGTTCCATTTAGTCACATAAACTAAACTATATGTCACGTCATGCTTATCAAAGTAAGGATTGAGGTACGTGTTTAAGTGGATAAGTATATGACAATCAACCAGATCTATCTTATCGCGCCGGAAAGTGTTATTTGGCTTGCCTATAACGATATAATCCCAACAAAACATAATTGCATGTATATTTAGCCATTTTTAAAGTTCGTTCTTTATTTTTATTTTTATATCTATTTTTTGCTTTGCGCCCTGCTTGCGGTCCGTGCATATAAGGTATATGTGTGAACCCTAGGATGGAGAAAAAGTGAAATTGCACTAATTTTGACGTTATTTTACTAATCTCGTGAAAATAACGTTAAAAGTGGCGGAAGGTTAATAAGGCATCATGTGGTGACGTTGATAGTCGAAAGACAAGGGTACATGCATCAACCGGCCGGTGTCCCGATGGTTGAGTGTTATGTGCCTTAGTCCAAGGCTTGATGCAAAACTACTATCGAGCCGGAGGTCTCACCGGAAGCAGCCTCTCTATTCCTACGAGGTAGAGGTAAGACTGTCTACATCGTACCCTCCTCAGACCCAACCATAGCTTTGTATTGGTGGGATATATCGAGTACGATGATGATGATCTATTTTTTGCTTTGTACATGTTTATTAAAAATATTTCTTTTGTGTTTACTTTTATTTTTACTTTTGTTTTTACTCTGGTTTTTTTTTTTCATTTTCATTTTCTTTTTATGTTTATTTTTCCATTTCATCTTGGGTATGTCAGATATCTAGTAACGTTTTCAAAGCCGATTGAAAAAATTTAAAGTATGGACACAGGTGAACATACCAAGTTCAGCGAACTTTCTATTACAAATGGCTACACTGAACGCTACACGACAACCACTGCTGATCTTCCACACATGAAGAAAAGAGTGAATGAGTTCACCGGTGATGAAACTAATGAATACTTGTGCTCATCATCATTTGTACTATATTAGATAGCGTACGTTATAAGTGACTCATAAGATTATGATCCGACGGTGATTGCTTTAACGGTATAAAATAAACATATTAAATTGGTACAACGCAAAATGAACTCAAGGATAGACTAAACCCGTCTTCACAAATTTTATGTTACGTTTGTGTCGTGTAATAAATTCACACGAGTAGATGCATAGGTCATTAATATGAGTATTAGGAACAAAAAGGGTATTTTTCAAGGTACCAAAATTGTTAATAATCGAAAGTGTAATACTAATAATAAAGTATTGTTATAAAAGCTAAATTGCAATTTCACTTGTGCTGCTTCTCTCTTTTTCATTGGTAATTTGCTTCCTGGATCACATGAAGTCCCCATGTCTAACAATACGAGGCTTTCGACGCACATATCCATATCAACAACGCAAGATGAACAAGTCAATATCTGAAGTATCATTGGTATCCGGTACTTAAGATCATAAGCTCCGACACAGTTAGAGATAATGAACAGTAAATCACCATTGGTGGCGCACTCAAAAACTCTCCGAGCTCCTTTAAAGGGATTTGCAAACATACCGAATTTAAAGGCAACATGCCAGGTAGAAGCAGTGTTATTGTGTTCTGTTCTCACCCAAATCCAACCATGACCTTGACGGTTTGTGGAAATCACAGCTAGACAGCCTTTGATGATTGCCACTTCAATGCTCATTCGACAGCATGTTCCTGGCAGCTCAATTGCAGAAAAAGTCTCAGAGCTCAAATCAAATGTCAATATATAAGAATGATAGCATTCATCGAATATATTTTTTAAAGTTGCGACCCAATGCAATGCTCCGTTGATAACACATGCGTGTGGTTTCACATAATCAAACTCAGCAGTAGGGGAAGCAATCTCACACCAAGTGCGTCTCTTCATGGTGTAAACAAATGAAGTTCGTTCGGTTGTCCTCAAAATCTTGTAATCATCAATTATTGGATCGAAACCAAACCCGTGTACTAAATAATCACCCGAAGAAGAAGGAAGATCAGGTACGGTTACTTTGCGCCTAATTGAAGGGTTCCACAGATTAATACCCTTTCCAGATTCATAAACACATAGAATTCCGTTACATGAACCAACAATGCTGAAACTCTTGAAAGGATACTCAACTGGTGTTATGCCAATATCGGGAGTACACGACAGGTTACCTTCTGCAAGTAACGTATATATGAGTTTATCGCATCTAGTTGGTGTATGCAGATGACATTTTTCGGAGATCGAAGGGTATGCAGTCTGATGAAACTGGGGCTACCAATACGAACATATAATGATTTAGAAACTGATCTGAATCGCACAAGGGATTTCGTTGCTAGTCTTGAAAAGATTTCAACAATCAGATCTTCACATAGATCATGCGGCATTATGATGGTAATTCTGCAAAAAGTAAAGTAAAATATTAGTACATGGTCACCGGAGTTCCAACATACCACCGGCGAAGCTTAGTGAGGGCCATGGTGGCCCCAGCCCCAGCCCCTCCTGTTTTTTTTTCCAGCAGTGTAAATTTTCTCGTTTTTGACACAAAAAATTTTATATGTAACGTAAATTTACCGGTTTTTGACCGAAAATTTGAGCCCGAGTCTATGATTTTTTTTTTTCCTTCAACACATTTTGAGTCTGGCCCCCAACGTTCTCATTCAAGCTTCACCACTGCAACATACAACTTTATTAGAACAAAGTGTAAAAATTGAAATCAGCCGGAACAGATGTACAAAATTTAAAATCAAACACAAAAAAGTATGTTTTAAATCTTGCAATTAAGAGAACTGAATAATCAAATAAATGATTAATAAAATAACTCATAGGCCAGAAGTTACAGTATCTCAAGCAGTGGAAATACAACCTGATAACCAAAGTATCAAACCATTCTAGATTCGGGTGTTATGGTTCTCGGGTTTATTGAGTCGGCTTAAATTGGGTCGGTAATTATGTATCGGGTTAAATCGAGTCGGTTATCTCAAGAATTAAAAACTTAATACTCACAAAGCCATTTTGACTAATTCAAGCAAATTTTAATTATTCAGCATAAAGAGTTAATTAACATATATATATTCTATATTTCTTTTGCTGTTTTCTGTATTAATAATCATGGCGATCTTTAAGGATCTATGATGTGTTGTAATATATATATCAACAGTTATACGCATACCTATGCTATAACTAATGACGTTATTCTCGGTTTCATAAATTTTAATCCAAGGTACTGTATACCATCTAGTATATACGAATCAAATCATCAACTATCCACATTATTTATTGTAACACAGGAAAAAATTTAAGAAAAATCACACACTAAAGTTAGATTATGTTTGGGATGGAGTTTGAAAAATGCTTATTGGCTTTTTCAAAAAGCTATTTTGAAAAGCTAGGATTTGGGCTTTTTGAAAACTGTTTTTTAACCCTTTCAAGAAGCTAAAATAAAATTTTTTTTTGTAATTGCCAAACACATTTTAACTTATTGCCTTTTTGAAACACCAATAAGCCAATAAACATTTGTAAACTCAATCCCAAGCATGCTCTTAAACGTTTAAATTTAATAAGACCATGTGCACTCGAGCTTTGTGGGTTGGCTTTTTGGGCCAAAACGCAGGGGCACACCGTCCCTGGGCGTTTTGGTGACATTTCTGGTATGAACGTTGTATCCGCAACGTTGAATGTTGCATGTTTTGGTCAATATAGCTGTTATTACCGGCTAGTTAATTAAAAAAAATCAATTTTTTCCCTTATATAATTCATTCACTTCCCAATCAAAACCCACACTTTGTATAAAATTCTTTTCTCAAAATCTATATACAACCTACACTTTACAAAAACTATAAATGAATTCTCCCACCTCTATATACAACCATTTATTAGGGGGGTCGACACAACGGCCGAAGACGACACGGAGGAAGCAGCGGTCTAGAGTGCGGTTGAGCTTGCGAAAAATTATATGAAATCTCTTTCTTCTCCTCCACCCATGGTCCCGAAAAGAACACGGATTGAACGAGACCGTTTGATAGCGAATGATCGTTTGATGGCAGATTACTTCAATGACCCGCCGAGATACAACCACCTAAATACTTTTAGGCGTTACTTTCGTATGTCTAAAGGATTCTTTTTGCGCATTACCGAAGACTTGTAGCACGAGTTTGAACACTTTAAGCAAAAACCGTACGGTCGAGGGACGTTGGGATTCACCGCAATTCAAAAGGTTACATCAACGATACGTGTGTTCGCCTACGGAAACAAAACCGACATCAATGACGAGTACCTAAAGATGACCCAAAAATCAACTTGAGATACGTTGGAGCATTTTTGCAACGGTATTATTGTATTTTTTTTTCAATTATATCAGTTGTTTTTTTTTTTCTAATTGTTTTTAATTAATTATTTTATATAATAATAATAAAGCAATACGCTCCATGTTATCTAAGAACATCCAATTGGAACGACCTAAAAGGATTTGCGAGGCGCATTCATGGGTGCATGGCTTATCTGACATGATCGGGAGTTTAGACTTTATGCACTGCGAATGTGTTAATTGTCCAACCGCATGGGGAGGTCAATACACATGTGGTGACCATGATGGACCAACAGAGGGTCTTCAAGCAGTTGCTTCATACGACCTTTGCGTTTGGTCGGCGTTCTTTGGTGTCGCCAGGACCAACAATGACAAACGTTTTGGAACAGTCGCCTGGCTTCGTTTTGGGCTAACGATAATTACTACTGACACGGTTACTATTTGGGTGATGGGATAATCCAGAGTATTCGGTTATCGTGAAAACTTTTAAAGACCCTCTCGATGAAAAAAGGATTTATTTTAAGAAATTACAAGAATCTTCACAAAAGGACATCAAGAAGTGTTTTAGGGTTCTTCAATAACATTGGCACTTTGTAAAAAAATCCCTATCATTTATGGTCATTGGAAAAAAATGAGAAGTGCTATGTATATGTGTATCATATTGCAATAACATGATTATTGAGGACGATGGGAGAGCGATATGTCCAACTTATATGCTGGACGACGGTCCACCACGAACACCGGCAACAATGAAGCAGTCACGGGAAAACAATTATTTTCTGCACTCAAGAGAAATACATAATGCTCTTAAGTTGGATTTGGTCCAACATGATTAGATGTTTCGACCCATTTCAGGTGAAAATCAAGACGAAGGCGAGGGCGATGAAGACGAAGACGACGGCTATGAGGAAAAGTAGTTTTTATATTTTAATGTAATTTTAATTTATTTGAAGAAATATTAATTGCTTAATTTAATCATAAGAAAGTAGAAATTCAAAATAGAAATAAAAATTGGGTAATAATTGCTGGTGAGTTTTGACGAGAGTTTTGATTACACAATTTTTTTTTAAAACTTTGAAATGCTGACTTGACATCAGGTGATAAAAAAACATTGGTGTCGAGTTTTGACCACGCATGGTATAAAACAAAACCCCAATTCCAATCGTCAAATGGAAACAATATGTTTCAAACCAAAACGTGTTAGAATCCGATTAGCACGCATTTTAAAGTAAAAAGTAAATGATCATACCTTTGTTGAAGAAAGTGAGAGTAGAATTGAAGATTAAAGAAATTGGATGTCGATCTGTCGAAGCTATGCTACTGCGATCATGCAACCGAATTACATGATAGTGGAATCTGATCCGGTAATAGGGTCAGGGTTAAAAAGGACGCCCTAATAAACTTATGACGGCTGTCAGGGCTTGAGGGGGTTTTATTTCATCTAATAATTTTTTATTATTAATTTTTAAACTTTTGTTTACTCCTATCACTTTTGTTTCTTTATTATTGTTATTATTATTATTATTATTTATTTATTTATTTATTTTTATTTAACCAGTTCATTATAACAGATTACTGATAATAAAATATCTTATTAAAGAAAAGTTTAGGTTACATCGAAACAGAAGGCAAGCGGGCAACAAGCTGCGCCGCTACCCCTTTTTGAATCGCAAAACCCAATCTTTTAAAAACTATATTTGCTGATCTTGGAGTTATAACATTACTATGCATGACTCGCTGAACGCGGGTAAAACTTTTTTTTTCCCAGTTTTTCTCTTAATTGACCTCTACTTTTTTGTATCCGAAATTCAAAGAAAAGGCTTTGAACGTAGGACACGAATATTAAATAGGACATATATATATATATATATATATATATTCACCAGGTTGGGCTTACGGTTTTCATACACGTAGTGGGTTTACTCCTGAGGGGTACCTCTAGGAACATCTAGAATAAGGGTCACCTCTAGGAACATCTCTACTAACGAACCATTTCAATAGTGCAGGTGCTGCCATGCCACGAGGCACGACCATGGAAGTAATGAAATAGAAAAATTTATGTAGTTGGACTATCTTTTCTAAATTCTAACCGATTGAGTTTTGCTTCTATAGAGAAGATGAGACGCTCAAAATGAAAGTGTTAGCAACACATACCAAAAGAAGAAAGAAGGGTGATACCACTGAAGCTGACCATTAATGACTAGTTCGAAGACCAAGAGCGCAAAAAGTAAAATTTTTTTGGGAATCTCTAGAAGACTCCATGACCTACCGTTGCTTTAGTAAAATAGGTTGGTTACGTAAAGGTTGTTAATCTAACGTACCTCATAGTTGGGTTGCACCTTTATGCTCTTTATACTTAATAGTTCTCTTATCATTAGGGCCAAGAATATAATTCCTTTCACACATTCTGATGAGAATCCAAAGAGAGAACCATGCCAATTCGTAGAATTCAAACAAAGGGATTCGCTAGCCTGGTAGATCAAATTAGAAACATGCACTCAAAAATATTTTAATGAGCCTACGACATTGCAATAGCGAAGGTACGCTATAAGTAAGCAGGCTTGACGTTTGATAAACAAAATAGGTTTTTATCCCTTTGCCTACATCAGTAGAAAATGGGAATTCATTGATAATGACGGGGCTAGATTGTTTGTACCAGGATCCAAGAAGTAAGGCGACAACATGGTTAATAGATAGTAGGACCACGCACCTTGTCCCCTACTATACATATTTTCATTTATCGAATCCCTGCTCATTTTATGAGGTCTGCTAATTATCGAAACCCAATGCTTTGTCCACCTTCATTCAATCAAATCTAAAGCACAAGTAAGATAATAAACATAACTCACGCTTCCATATATCAAAGGGCATTGATTCAGGCAAGTGGAAGTGAGATTGAGTACATGTTAGGGGAGAAATAATTTGCCAATAACTGTGATTATCCGCAATCAACAACCAATTCTCTGCAATAAACTGCGGGCACACGCGTAAATGCATGCTTATAGTTTAGTTAAGAACAAGCGGGGGGGGGGGGGGGGATGATTCAACCGCTTCACCTAATGATCGTTCGCTGATAAGAGCGATGAATAAGGGAGGGTATATTTCTCTGACGAGCTCGACATGACTACGAAAAATAGAGGAGGGCTTTCCTAGGCATTTCTGGGAGGTTTCTTTTAGGGGGGTGGAGGGTGGGGGGAGGGGGGACAAAAGAAGAAATAGAATCGAGTTGGTTATTAACCTCGAGGCTTCTTTGTTAAAGCGGCTCATGTATTCACGAAGGATTCAATCCAGTCATAGGTTCCCCTGTGACTTCGTCTTCTGCTCATAAGTAAGCTCTTCTCCATGTCATATTTTAACTATGATCTTCGCTTCCTTCATTCGGTTTCTGGTTCTTGGCTGAACCAGTAGGTTTCCAACCTTCGCCTTTACTATACTCAAATACAAATGAAATTCGTGCTCAGTTCAAGTTCAAGCAGGATCTAACTCTTATGCAAGGTTTATTAATGAGAAGGTTACGCCTATTATTTAAATCCCTATTTTTGATATAAAATAAAAAAGGCGTTCTCGTGTAATCTAAACAAGACAAACTTACAGAATCAAAGAACCTAACAAATGTAGGCGGAATACACTCATGATCTCATAATGGGGATATTGGGTCAAAATCTATTTGTGAGATTAGGGATCGGCATATATCATCAGAAGCATAAACATAACTGAGGGGAGGACACCACTGATTCAAACTAGAAAGAACCTCTAGGAAGGTACCCTCGTCCGCCTATGATTGGGATTACCTCTCCTTTATGTGACTTTTTTTTCCTTAGAAATATATTTTCGTTGAGCTTCGATATTTTCTTTATATTTTACCTCATGGGCCTTGTAGGTGTTGTTAGCACTTTTAACATCTTCCATTTGTCTAGAGGTAGTTTCATTCTGAAGTATATACATTTCTACCTTATAAGCACATTGAGAAGAACAAAGTTTAGTTTTTACCTTGTTGGAGTTTGGAGGTGAGGTTACCATGAAGGCGAATTGAAGCTCCTTCATCAGATCTTCAGTCTGGTTCTCTTCTTCCAAATTGTCAACTTGAGTAAAATTAGCCAATTCCTCTCCCAAGTTGAGTGCCTTCATCTCACACCAACTCCTCCTCCGGCAGGATTTGTGCATTCGCAAGCAAAGTGACTGTAAGGCCCCGGTCCAAGGAACACTACATTTGTACGTGTTGGATTTACTCATTCACATAGTTCAATAATTAGAGTTAATTAAAACCATACGCGGAATATAAAATCAATCATTCTTACATAACATAGGTACTTGTTGTAAGCAAAATAGCATAAGTCTTTAACGTTTAACATAAATAACACGTGAATCTTCTTCTTATTGATGCCGGTCTTCACTTTATTTCCACATGTCTCCATCAGAGAAACCTGCCTCATTCTGTTCACACGTGTGCATACTAAAGTCAGCGTAGCTGAATGAGTTCTAGTTGACCAATTAACATACATTACGTCATATCCTTGCTTATACGTATCTGGAGATACTTTTTTCTTTTTTACTTACTAATATTTCTTTCATGCATACTTATATACATTCGTGCATACTTACATACTTACTTTCATATTACATATATAACGTCTTTCTTTATCGTCTCTATACTTACATTTAGGGGTGCAAATGAGCCGAGCTACTCGTGAGCTACTCGAGATCGGCTCGTTAAAAAGCTCGATCGAGCCGAGCTTAATCGAGCCCGAGCCCGAGCTCGAGCCTAATAATAAGCTCGTTTAATAAACTAGCCCAAGTCCGAGCTTCAGTTATCGAGCTCGAGCCTAAACGAGCATGTCATTTACATAATTTTTTAAAATATATATTTAATCATTATTAATTAATATATAGAATGTTATGAAAAAATAAATAAAAATAACTAAATAATATATATTATTTTATATATAAAGTTATAATAGAAAAAATATATATAAAAATAATTATAATTATATAAAAAATAGTTGATATATAATAAATGAGCCGAGCCAGAGCCGAGCTCAAACTTAAAAATCTACTCATGAGCCGAGCTCGAGCTCGAGCTCTGTGTAAGCGAAACGAGCCAAGCTTGAGCCTAATCGAGCTCGGACTCGGCTCGGCTCGTTTGCACCCCTACTTACATTATTTTCATATTACTTATTTATTTTAAAGAGCATACCTCGGATATTATAAGGGTCTGGCACCCACATACCTCAGAAATTTTAAGGGTCCGGCACCCTACGTACCTCGGATATTATTAGGGTCTAGTACCCTTCATACCTAGGATATTAGTAGGTTCTGGTGCCCTTAATACCTCGGATATTAAAAGGGTCTGGTACCCTTCCTCGTACCATACAACCATACATACGTTCGTTACATATTCTTTATTACATTCAAATATAAATAATATATATAACTACGTGCATACTAATTAATCATTCTATATCTTTCAACAAACAACACACGCAATCATCTAATATACACTTACCACTCAAGGTAAGTTTATTATCCAACACGTCGTAGTATGCACACAGCCTCAAAAACATAACACAGAAAGGGGGGCAGAACTCACCTGTAGTCGGTTCCGCTTGGAGTTAATCATGACACCTTTCTGCAGTTGAGCTCGACTAACTGTTTAATACTTGCACTTATTAATTCTCTATTTTAAATATCTTACATTCTTAAGTTAACGAAGCCATACTTCATTAGTTTAACGTTTCCTTAACGAGTTTACGAGTTAATGGTTTCTTAAGAGTAAGAGAGTCGGGTTCGTGTCAAGTTTATATTTGAATCGAGTTCAGGTTAACTTCTCATATCTTTATAAGATAAATATTTATTAATGAACTCATGAGTTTAAGTATTCTCAACGAGTTGGATCCTTGGTTTAAGCTCGTGACCTCATTTGAACTAGGTTTCAAGTTTTACTTAAGCACACTCGAGTCTAGCTCCATTCAAACCATCTCATTTGAATTTCAACTGAATTGAACCCAACCCCTTTTGTTTAGTTTGGATTGAGTTCAAGGTTTTTGATTGGGCATGTTATTTGGATTGACTGCTTAACCAATCGGCTTCTAGTTTAAGCCGATCATTCGGATCGAGTCCCCTCTCTAAGCTCTAAGCTCACTTGAGCCGAACTTGGGTCGAGTACCGTTTGCCTCGTGACTCGAGTGAACTTTTGTTGATAAATACATTCCAGTCGACTCCTTCAATAGAGCCGATTCCCAAGTCCCCGTTTAATTCTCTAATCGAGTCAACTCCCTTATGCCCTCATCTAATTCGACTCGAGTCGAGTCCTTTGTTTCGATTGACATTCACGCGAGACAATCCCTATTATACTCGACTCGTTTGATCGAGTCGAGTCAAATCGTTGAATGAGTCAAGTCTTGGTTTCAGTCGACTCCTTTTACCTCCACTCGATCCAATTGCCATTCAAACCAAAAATTGAGTCGAGTCTCTTGCTATTCAGGTCAAATGGACGTCAGGTCCTTGACCACTCGAGCCAAACGGGATTTTACTCCCAAGATCCCTACGGATCTCGTTCCAGTAAGGCCGAACTCATTCATCCTTATATATAGGTTTTGTCAATTCGTTTAAACCAAAATCCGATTTTCTTACTTGGTTCGAATAGAGTTCGTTTTGTTTTTAACTTACAAAACCTTTTTTTCACTATTACTTTATATCTATTAAGTACTAGAAGAAGATGAGTGAAAGGATCGATCTTTAATGTATATAACATACCTTATATATTGCTTAGATCTTGAATCTCTTGAAATCCTACACGAACTTCTTCTTAGGTGAATGGATAGAATAACTCTTGCAGCTTTACTAGATCTATGGTGGAATGGAATGGAATGCTTGTGTATGCAGAGGGAGTATGTGTGTGTGTATCTAATGATGTTGAAAGGATGAAATGAGGTAATTAGGGTTTTAGGGAATGTTTAAGACCTTAAATACCCCTAGGCCTATAGGCTCTAGGCCCATAATCATCCTAAACCCATAAGCAACCCTAATCTTATCTTCTCATATTATTATTTAATTAAATTAAATAACAACATACGACACATGATTAAATAGAAACTTATATTATTATTTTATTTAATAAGTCTCAAAAGTGCGGACGTTACGGTGACTGGGTTCGTGATAATTGTAGCACCTCATCTTGGTTTTGTCAAATCCCACTTTTTTTATTATTGGCGATTGCCCAGTTGTTTTTACCAGTCTTCTTGGTGAAGTTCTCTGCCCTGAAGACAGCCATGGCCATTTGCCATGAAATATCCATCTCCTCAACGTCTTCGTCTTCAGGATGGATTTGATCCAATTCAGCAAATACAACTGGTCGCCAAAAAGAAGGCATTGCAGCAGTTCATAAAGCCTGCTATCAGGGCGATGTTCTCCTCAGTTTCCTTAAAGATAGAGGGACTCTGAGTGGTGTTGGTGGATGGACTATAACCTGCAGTGTTATAAGCTTTGTGAATCTTTGTAGATCTCATCTACAAAGATATTAGCAGATCTCATCTTGGTCACAAGCTTTGTGAATCTTTGTAGTTGAGCAAAAAGAGATTCGCCCAAAACGTGATTGAACATATTAAACTTCTGTTTCAACAAATCTCTCCTACTCTGCTTTATATCCTCATTTCTCTCAAAGTATCTATAATGGTTGCCCATAGCTCTTTAGCTGACTTTGCATCTCGAAGACCAATGGCAATATTAGGGGATAGTGCTAAGGTGAGAGTAGAGAAGGCTCTCTCATCGTCCTCCACTAGAGCAAAGTCTTCATCAGTGAACAACTCCTCTAGTTGAGCCACAGTTCTCTCTGCATCGTCCAACATATAGGTGACCACATTTGGACCCCTCGGAATGCTTCTCCAACCCTTGAAGTCTTTCATCTTCATATACCTCTCGAACCAATACTTCCACTCATCGTATCCATCAGCAGACAGTAGACGGGGAACACGAGTGGTGGCTCCTGATGGATATTTGTTGAGGTCGACTTGTCTTCCTTTGACTCCATTGTACAAAAACTAGTCAGACCGAGAACAGTAATGTAACATCTATGGATTTTTCTTGTAAAAACACTAGTCTTTTGTGTTGGTATTTAATAAAGTTCTCGTATTTATTTCGTCATCTACATTTATTTTAATGAATTAATGTTATTTAGGGAATAACATTAACTTTGCATGCGCAATTATATGATCCCATGTTTAATTCTGTATAATCATGCTTACTCGTTAATATGACACATTGAACCGGAATGCCTTGATTAATATTTTATAACATGTAACAAAATATTTTGTTATTATTAAGTTTATCCTAAGTATTTAAATTAATCATATGACTTAAAAAGAGAACATTCTAGAGCTTTCTATCTTAACCTTGTTTCTTAAAGTTTTAGTTTATCTAATCCTTTTAATTTGAAAACAAAAGGAAAAAAAAAGAATTTTGAAAAAAATGGCCGTGAAAAAGCCCATTAAAATCTCATTATATATATATATATATTATTATTATTGTTATTATTATCATTATCATTATTGTTATTTGTTTATCTCTTGATCTTTAAACAAGTTTTTATCTCTATCTAAATTGTATTCAAACCTCAAGTTTTGGCCTATAAATAGAGCCTCCCATTCTCATTATTTTTCACTCCAAATCTAATTCTCTCTTTTCTTTCTAGCATAATCAAGTAAGTTTTACATGTCTTCTTTGTTGTTCTTCTTATTTCTTTGAATTTGATCTTGTTCTTATAAATTTCATTTTGTTTGTTCTTATACTCTTGAGTTTTATTTTGAAACTTCATAATTGTTCATATACTCTCACCATGATTATCATAAATTATTAATAAAACCTTTACTTTTTTCTCTAAAAGATTATGGTGATCATGTTATTCCAAGGGATCACAATTATTTTCTCAAAATCTTGGATCAAAGTATAATTTTTCCATGAACAACTATGAATATTCTTATGATCTTCCAAAACTCATAAAGTTATCATAACTAAAAATTATATTTACATAATTGGTCCTTATACTTTCATAAATGTCAATAAATATCCTAAATTATAATATTTACACTTTAAACCCTATACTTTTATAAATGTCAATAAACATCCTAACTATAATATTTACACTTTAAACCCTATACTTTCATAAATGTCGATAAGCATCCTAGACTATTATATTTACATTTTGAACCCTAAACTTTCCTAAATGTCAATAAACACCCAAACTATATGATATTACACTTTTAACCTCGTACTTTATTATTTATCAAAACCATTCTAAAACATTTTGAGTTAGTATAAAAATAGAGTATAATCCGGGTATGTATGTATCTGACAAGCAAACGGTTCTGTCGAAGACAAGAGTGGCGTAAATAATCCCATACCTGGGAATCAACTTGCTGGAGGTCATGCTCTTGGTTTAGAACATTCTAGTATGCGACACTCTAACTAATTTAAAAATCAAAACTTAATCTAGGGCATCCCGTGACCGGTTCAACAAACTCTTGCTCGTGTTCTTGTTCATCCGTCAAGCAAGGTGAGTTCATAGCCCATTTTACATGCTTTTAAACGCTTTATACTTCGGGGTGGAAACATGCAACTTATTTATTCTATGTTTTATACATGCTATTTGATTCAAGCTTTATTTCATTATATTCGTTATGTGTAATCATTACAAGTGTATACTTAATCACATGTACAACCATTAACTTGTTAAGCCCGTGGTAGTATGATAATAGATCTATTGGCCCGACCCGCCCACTCAGGCCTGTGTGTTCAGAATCCGACGATCATTAAACATTAAACATAATAGTCTAATCGTGGATTAGAAAACTCACTAAACGTGTCAGAGGTTTGGTTGTAATCACAAAAGTATACAAGTAACTTAACACATATGGAATGTTTTCAACATAAAACTTTTTTTAAAACCTATGTTCTCACCAACTATTTTTAGTTGACACTCTCGCATGTTTTTCAGGTGATGGAAATTAAGTTATGAAGATTCTTGAAGTTTCATATAGGGGATAAGGAAGACTTAGAAGTTGAATCAATAAAGTGCTATGTCATGTTTTCTATTTGGATTATATTTGGTTTGAATAATTTGTTGGTGTATCTTAATATGAGTTTTTACATTTAATACCATGTGCATGATTTCAATCTACGCACGCACCAGCATTTCCGCCTTCGGCCGGGAGGTGTGACAAGTAACTTTAACCGAGAACTGACACACACAACGAAAACCCAAACCAAATCCTAGAACACTGATTAACCGAGACCTCCTTGTACCGAAATCCCTAAGACTGAAAACCTAAAACACAACCGAAAGCAAACAACCCCTTGTGCCAAAAACCAGAATGAGCAGAGAACCAAGGTGAGCCGAGAGTACTGTTTGACTTGATCAATAGTCTGAATCCCGATAAACCTGGATTTTAATATCTTCGGATTTTAAACCTTCAACCAAAAGTCCTAAAAGCCCGATGAAGATTAACTCTTCGTGTTCTTCGATTTCCAATATGCTTCAAGAATCGGCCGAGCAGTTATACCTCAAAAACTCCAAAAACATCAATTTCTTGAATCTTTGATATCGCAATCGAGCCTAGAATAAGTCAATAGGCTCTGATACCACTTGTAAGTTACAACGCAATATCAACTTAACACGTGATTCGGCGGAATCCAAACACGTGATGAATCAAGAAACGACAAACAAGAACACAAACACGGGATTCAAAGCACACGTTTATTACAAACGTCGGGTACTTAATCCCGTAATACAAAATCGGTTACACCTTAGAGAGAATAATAACTAGCGTCTCCTTAACAAATGATAAACATAAAGCTTCTATATGCTAGTACAAGCCATATAGGCTAAGCCCAAGCGCAACCCGTCAAGCCCACCGATCCATAAAGATTTTTGTTTATTACAAGCAAATATGAAAACATAATACAAAGTATAGACCACAAAATATATCGTAACACATAGACCATTTCGTTTTCAGGTTTGGTGTTGTAACAAAACTGGAGCAGAGACGTATAATTATGATTAAACGAAGGTGGAATCGCATCATGTTCATATCCAAAACCCGTTTTCTGTTTTAACACCCATCTGTGCTCCAATTATACCATTCAACTTATCAGACAACATTTCAAATTTATCAACAGTAATTTTTCTCTATGCAAGGCCTAATTCTAGAGTCTGGATATTAGCATTTAATTCTACTATACGTTTTTCATAGAACTCAGCTAATAAATTAGACTGAGACAATTTCTAATTTAAATTAGCTATGTTGTCTTAATGAGTTTTAATCCTAGTGGTATACACTTTGTCAGCTTTCTTGTACTCACCAATTAGATATTTATTGCCTAAATTTCTTCAAGTAAGGCAACATTAAGCGTTCTGTAACGCTCTACTTTTTCTATGTATACTTGAGAGCATAAGTGTGTATGTACCTCGGGAATGCCAGGAGTATCTTAATTGTCTCCTGAAGTGGAACTTGAAGAGGCTTCGTCTCCATGCCTGCAAAGGTTTAGTGGGTTCATCAGCTCCTTGAATTGGCCTTCCCAGTCTTGCTCAACTGTGTGATAAGGGCCCTAGGATTAGAGTTCCCTATGCTTGATCCTCCTTGGCCAATTCGTGGACTGACGTGCTAAAAGTAGTTATATAAAAACACGCTAATCTAGACACTAAGTAATAAATTCTAGACTCTCTAAAACTCGACTAAACTACTAACCGGCAAGTGAACCGATCGACTCTAGTAAAGTTAAGTAAGTCTGGATATCGAACCCACGAGACTCTCTAAATTAGACTCAACTACAAAACACGACTTATTATTTATATTTGTTTGGGGGATTTTTATTTAAAATACTAATTTAATACTATAACTAAAAACTAATTAAGAAAACAAGTCATTTAAACAAAAGCAAAGTTTGTTTATTAAAATACGATGATGATGAGAAAACTACCTAGGCTAGACTCCCCTAAATTTCGGTAATGAATTTACTCGGGAAAATATTTAGTTATGGACTGGGATCGTAAAATAGACACTTAAAAGAAAACCCAAATAGGACCTCTGACCCTTCTCAAGAGAAAACCTATGGATTTCTAACAAGTTTTAACGCACACCAGTATTAAAAATCACGTTCGCTTACGGTCACCCGATTGTTTATAATTCAGTTCCTTTATATGAAATCCTACCTTACGGTGCGGAAATCAAAGGCAGTTTAATATATCAAATTGATTCGATAGACAATAATTAAATAATCAAACCGAGACGGACTCCTTTCGAAGAACTAAATCTAGCAAGATCAAATAATAAAGATCTATCGATAACCTAGCACCTTACAGCTATTTAGGTTAGCAGCACACTTAGGTTTATTTGATTAAATAATATTATTCCTATGATCTTATTCAAAATCAATCTCAAAATAATCAAAAACACAAAGTAATTGACCTAATATCAACCTATCATAATGATAAACAATAATCAAGGCAACTATGGAATAATAACAATTAATCAAACAATCCTAAATATCCATACGCATCAATTTAATATAAGTAAACCTTTTATTAAACCATAAAAACCATAACGCAAATAAATCCCAAATCAAAACAAAACGTCAAAGTGGGTTCATCATAAGCCTAGGCAGTCTATAACGTTTAGCCTAGCATCATAAAATCAAACAAAACAATAATAGACGAAATCATGGCGAAAATAAATAAGAACGGAAGAATAAAGGCGATAAAACCCGGAGTCTTCGTCCTTGATCGATAAGCACTTCGCCGGCTGATTCCTCTACTCCAAAGCTGCCGGAAACTCGCCTCGGACGCCTCTGAACTCACCAAATTCGTCTGGACTTCAAGGTATGGTTAATGGTGAGTTTAGGGGTCTTTATATAGGCAACAGGGGTCTAAAAATAGGTTAAGTCATTTAACGATGGAAGATTCTGGAAGTTGGGCTGACCAAGAGGCCGCCGCGCCGCGCGACGGGCCTGGCCGACCTGGCCGCGCCGCGCTCCGGTGACAAGGGGGCTGGCCGGCCTAGCCGGTCCGGTTCTCTCCTGGTTCGATCCGGTTCGTTTCCTGATGCTCTGGTTCTCCGGTTCGGCTCGTTTTTCGCCCTCTTTTCACCCGAATTGAAATCCGAAACCTACATTATTCAAATAAGTTAGTAGTATACAAATCCTAATAAAAACCGAACATAAACGATTAAAATATACAAGGGATTAATATATATTTAGTGTTATATCAAATATCCCCACACTTATCTCTTTTTCGTCCCTGAAAAAGTCTCATTGCAATGGGATCAGAATCGGAGAAATACAGTTTTAAAAACATATAAGATTATCTTAAAGCTCAGATAAACGTAAAAACTACGATTGCCGATATTGTTGTCCACTTAAACCCAGCCACCAGCTTATCAAGCCCCACGCACATTAAGCATTTAAGTTCATGTGATATCAACAACCTATGGGTCTCACACCTTTGGAGTTAAGATCCACCTACCCCATCTCAAGCATAGTAAAGGCAATTAAAAATGATCGAGTTGAAGCAAACTAGTTCAACATATCACCATAAGATAACAACCCCTTAGGGTAAGAGGAAAAAACACTTAGATGGAATTATGGATGATAGGTCAAGTAAGGTCGTACGAGCATGCCTTAAATATTATTGGACTTTGTCCTATAAATGCCCTAAGAAAATATTTATTGACTAGAAACTTTTGAGCCCCAATAGTGTATCCTCAGAGTCGCCATTCCCTTGGTAACACGTAAACTCTCAGTCTTGTCTAGCATGTGCCCTTTGGCCTCTTTTTCTATTTTTGAGAATGTTTTTTTGGCATTTTTCTTTACATAAGTTTTCTCACTTTTGTCTTTTCAAATCAACTTTTTGGAATAATTTTATTTATTATTTTTTTTATTGTTTTCTCTTTATTTTTTTATTGTACACTTAGGCATCTTTTACCTAAAAATATATAACTAAATTCTAAGCTCGTATAAAAATTAGACATTTGCAGGCGCCGCCACTCTTTATTTATTTTCATAAAACGGAGTGGCGTGCTAATTTTAAAGTGCATTTAATTCTCACCACCATAGGGTAATCAGCTTATGGTAATACTCCCTATACTTTATCGAATTTCAGCTTCACTGTCCCTCCTAGGATGAGAGCCCACAAAATTTATGATTAATTAGGTTTATTAAGAATATGCAATGGAAAATCTTTCAAGACTAGTTGGGCCTACCGACACATCCCAAGTTAAGTACGCCTTCTTTTATTACTTATATTATTAGTATTTTGAAAAACTGATTCCCGATAAGTATCCTCATCTCCCATTTAAGTGCAAAAAGAAACAAAATCAAAGGACATTTTTCAAAATTTTTTTATTTTATTTTTATTTTTTATTATAAGTTAACTACGACTCAAATGTCCTATCCCCACACTTAAATGTTGCGTTGTCCTCAATGCAAGGATAAGGATGAAAAGATAAAATAAATCGGAATACAAAAAACTAATAACCTAAAAAAATAAAAGCAAAAATAAAAAAAAACAAGCAAGATAAATAATGAAAAAAACTTAGCTGGTAATATGCGAATGACGATATGATGCAAAAGTCTTTTTCCAAAGCTGCCCTCCATCTCCGAACGTGCTCCACAACCAGTATCAAATTTTTCCCTCGTACACGAGCGGAAGCGGCAACAACAAAAACAATATCTAAAACTCATCTTATCAACCTCGATAGATATAAATCATTCAAAGTATGGAACCGGACCAACCAACCAAAAACAACATATAATATAAATAATAGCAAAATAGATAAATAAAAGTATACGGCTCCTGCTGCTCCATCCCCACACTTGAATGTTGCATTAAACTTCCATGGGGGTCAATTTTCTAGCTCAAAACCTGCAAAACTTAAAAACAAAAACAAGTACTACAAAAAACTACGTTAGTGACACGACAAGACTCTAAAATAAAAATGGAAGAATTATACAAACTCTACACTTGAGTCTTCACTCAAGACACTCTCCTATGTGATCTAATCAGCTGCCCAAGTGGAGCTTCCTCCACCTCGGTCAAACTCCATGGTCCTCCAAGAAACCGCATCACGATACGACCATTCATATTCAATCATATTCCTCTTATCTCCAACTCATCCAAACTCCACAAACTTCCGCTTTCCACCGCCTCTTTCTTCATCAAACTCCATCGCCTCTCTAGGACTCGCGACTTCTCTCTCCTCCTCCAAACAAACTCTGACAGAACGGGGGTGCTCAAGACGTGGATCCATGCCAGAAATAACAGACTCAATTGCATAAACGGGATGACATGGATCAATGAGACCGTCTTGACCACTCGGGTGTCTCATGGATTTAGCAATATAAGTGACACTATCGTCGCCGGCTCTAAGGGTGATCTTACCATCAAATACATCAACGAGTGCCCTAGAAGTACGCAGGAATGGACGACCTAAAATAATAGGAACTCTCTCATCGGCTTCCATATCTAAAACCACAAAATCTACAGGGAAAACTAAACCATCGACTTTCACTAGCAAGTTTTCTATGATTCCCCTAGGGTACTTCACCGAACGGTCAGCTAAAGACAAGGTCATGCGGGTGGGTATAAGTTCTCATAGGCCTAGCTTCTCAAACAACGAATATGGCATTAAGTTTATGCTAGCTCCTAGATCCGTTAATGCTTGACACGAGGTATCCCTACCAAACAAACATGGAACAGTAAAAACACCGGGATCGGGTAACTTTTCGGGCACCTTATTGAGAACTACTGCCGAACACTCTCTGTTTAGTGGAACGGTCGAAAGCTCCTCCAGACTTTCCTTTCGCTTAAGAATATCTTTCAAGAACTTGGCATATTTCGGCATATGCCGGAGGACCTCGATAAACGGAAGATTAATCCTAAGCTGCCTAAACATATCTAAAAAGTTCCCGTATTCTCTACGAAATTTCTAATTCTTAGCACGGGCTGGATACGGCAAACAAGAATGATCTATAAGCGGTGAAGGCCTAACATCTCTTGGTTTCTTTTCCTCACTTCCTATAGCTATGGGCTCACTGGTTGGTGCGGTACTTGCTGGGTCTAACCTAGGTTGCACCCTCCCAGGAGTCTCCATCACTATCTCCTCATCAACTAACTCCTCACTCTCCTCTACCTCAATTTCCCTCTACGGACCTAAAACCCTACCACTATGAGTAGAAATGGCATTTATTTGAGCGGTCGGATTCTATTTAATAGAACCTGAAAACTGACCTGGGGTCTCTCATTTAAACGTCGGGCTATATCATCCATGGTCCTTTGCATGTCGAGCATAGCTGATTGGTGATTCTTCAAAAGCAGATCATGATCGGTAAGGGTCTTTTGAGTGACTTGATCTCTATTAAGGATTTGCTGCATCATTTCTTCCAATCTTTCCATACCACCACTTGAATCTTTCCCTATTAGCCGAACTTTGCTCATTAGAACTTCTACTGTTATACTGACCCTGATTTCGGTTATAGGGAGCTTGGAAACTAGGTGGCCCACCGGCCGGACGCCAATTTGAGTTATCTTGACCTTGATTCTGATTCTTGTAGTTGTTCCAGTTCTGATTGTTGTTGTTGTAAGCATTAGGGAACCTGTTCTACAAACTCAACATCTTGATTATTCATCAACGGGCAATCCAGCATACCATGACCACCTCTACACATCTCACACTTATTCACCTTAGCCCTTAACTCTTTTATCTCTCGGGTGAGATTCTCTAAAGCAGCAGCCATACCAGTGTCCAGATTAACCTGGTGTACACCTCGAGCAGATGAGGGTGTACTGGTGGCGGGATTTGAATTCCCGCTACGTGGCTTTTTAGCAAACTCGGACTGGGCAAAACTTTCAAACAACTCATTACATTCTACTACATTTTTCTTATCCATTAAGTTACCTCCAGCAGCAGTGTCGAAACGAGCCTTGTCTCATATGTCAGCCCATTGTAAAACCTCTCGACCAGGGCCCACGGAGTAAGACCATGCTGTGAACAACAGGCCAGTAAACCCTTAAAACGCTCGCAAGCTTGACAGTATGGCTTGTCCGGTTCCATATGGAAAGAATGGATCTGATCACGGAGACGAGATGCTTTGGCAGGCGGGAAATATTTCTTCAGGAAAGCGGTACGCAACACCTCCCAAGTAGTAAATGCTCCAGTATGTTGTGAATCGAGCCAAGTGGCGGCACGACACGTAAGTGAAAGTGGGAACAAATGGAGGAAAATGGCATCTTCATTAGCACCTTGCAAATTGAACGTTCTGAGCACACGGGTGAGACGGTTGATGTGCGCTGGTGCATCTTCATCATCACGGCCATGGAATAAGTTACTCCGGATGAGATTGGTAATAACAAAAGAGGGAATATGCCAGGAATTGGGGTTATCGATTACAGGGGTGATGATGGGTGAGTGATATCCGGTGAAACCCTCGAAAGCTTGTTGGTAAACGGTTCGGTTGTCGGCCATTTGAATATCGGGAATGGTTCTGGGGCTCGACGGCGGTGAACTGTGTGGTGATGACTTCGGTGGAGAATCTATGGTGATCGGTGAAACTTTAACGGAAGTGGTCCTTACGAACGAAGATGTGGCATAAACCTGTAAAGCACACAAGACCAAATCAATAGACTATTCAAATACAAAAGTAAGACCAAAAATAAATAAACTAAACTTAAAATTAAACTAAAATTAACTAGACTCCTATTACTCAAAGACAAAACAAAACAAGTAGCACGTAATTAGCAAGTAAGTCTAATCAAAGCTAATAACGCAATCACGTAGTGTCTAATAATGCAATCGCAAAAAACTTGATGTGCTAAAAGTAGTTATATAAAAACACGCTAATCTAGACACTAAGTAATAAATTCTAGACTCTCTAAAACTCGACTAAACTACTAACCGGCAAGTGAACCGATCGACTCTAGTAAAGCTAATAAGTCTGGATATTGAACCCACGAGACTCTCTAAATTACGTTTACTAGCTAAATTAGACTCAACTACAAAACACGACTTATTATTTATATTTGTTTGGGGGATTTTTATTTAAAATACTAATTTAATACTATAACTAAAAACTAATTAAGAAAACAAGTAATTTAAACAAAAGAAAAGTTTGTTTATTAAAATACGATGATGATGAGAAAACTACCTAGGCTAGACTCCCCTAAATTTCGGTAATGAATTTACTCGGGAAAATATTTAGTTATGGACTGGGATCGTAAAATAGACACTTAAAAGAAAACCCAAATAGGACCTCTGACCCTTCTCAAGAGAAAACCTATGGATTTCTAACAAGTTTTAACGCACACCAGTATTAAAAATCACGTTCGCTTACGGTCACCCGATTGTTTATAATTCAGTTCCTTTATACGAAATCCTACCTTACGATGCGGAAATCAAAGGCAGTTTAATATATCAAATTGATTCGATTGACAATAATTAAATAATCAAACCTAGACAGACTCCTTACGAAGAACTAAATCTAGCAAGATCAAATAATAAAGATTTATCGATAACCTAGCACCTTACATTAGGTTAGCAGCACACTTAGGTTTATATGATTAAATAATATTATTCCTATGATCTTATTCGAAATCAATCACAAAATAATAAAAAAACACAAAGTAATTGACCTAATAGCAACTTATCATAATGACAAACAATAATCAAGGCAACTATGGAATAATAACAATTAATCAAACAATCCTAAATATCCATACGCATCAATTTAATATAAGTAAACCTTTTACTAAACCATAAAAACCATAACGCAAATAAATCCCAAATCAAAACAAAACGTCAAAGTGGGTTCATCATAAGCCTAGGAAGTCTATAACGTTTAGCCTAGCATCATAAAATCAAACAAAACAATAATAGACGAAATCATGGCGAAAATAAATAAGAACGGAAGAATAAAGGCGATAAAACCCGGAGTCTTCGTCCTTGATCGATAAGCACTTCGCCGGCTGATTCCTCGACTCCAAAGCTGCCGAAAACTCGCCTCGGACGCCTCAGAACTCACCAAATTCGTCTGGACTTCAAGGTATGGTTAATGGTGAGTTTAGGGGTCTTTATATAGGCAACAGGGTCCAAAAATAGGTTAAGTCGGTTAATGATGGAAGATTCTGGAAGTTGGGCTGACCAAGAGGCCGCCGCGCCGCGCGACGGGCCTGGCCACCTTGGCCGCGCGGCACTCCGGTGACAGGGGGGCTGGCCGGCCTAGCCGGTCCGGTTCTCTCCTGGTTCGGTCTGGTTCGTTTCCTGATGCTCTGGTTCTCCGGTTCGGCTTGTTTTTGCTCGTTTTTCACCCTCTTTTCACCGGAATTAAAACCCAAAACCTACATTATTCAAAAAGTTAGTAGTATACAAATCCTAATAAAAACCGAACATAAACGATTAAAATATTAATTAAAATATACAAGGGATTAATATGTATTTAGCATTATATCATGGACCCCCTTGTCCTGGTGATTTGTTCTGACCATCGGTTGCTTATCACTCCTTTTCCCACTACATTAACCATCAGCCACCTCAGTAATCTTCACATCATCAGCATGCTGAGTTGCGTTTGTGCACTCCCTTGCAAAATGACCTGTTTCATTGAAGTTGTAGCATCGGAGCTTGTCTTTATCAAACTCTATACTCTTGTTGTTTTTGTCCCTGAAGCTGTTCATCCCGTATTTCTTCATGAAGTTTATAGCACGATGAACAGTCATGGCCATATGGTATCTGATAGCCATCTTTTCCAGATCCTTCCCATTCTTTATTTCTGGAATATATCCTTGTTAGAAAGATGGTGGCAAGAGGTTTCCTTGCATCATATCCTCATGATTGGCCATGAAAGCATGAAAAAGGGCAATGTGAGAGTCATCAATCTGGGCGAGTGAATAACTTGAACCCTCTGAGTTGTTGCTGGCTGGCTTGCTGATCCCTTGAGCGTTAAGTGCTTGCTTAACAGCCTTGCTCACTACATCCCGGAAAGCGTTTGATGAAGATGCTGGTTGGATTCCTGAAGTCTTGAAGGCATTGTTCTTCTCAGATGGGGCAGCATAACCTCTCACGCCATTAACAGTATGAACTGTTGGATGAGGCTGGCTAAGAAAAGTCGTGCTAACACCCGAACCCGTAGAGACACCTGCATGATTCAATGAGCTGACATGATTTTTTAAGTGCAACTTATCATCCATCTCAAATGACTTTATAGTGGACGTTAAGTTGCTCAAGGTTGTTATATTCAAATTCTTGGTTCTCTTATAGTCGTGACACTACTATTCCACGTGTAAGGCAACGAATTTAACAACTTCTTGTTCACTTCCGAGTACTCAAGATTTATGCCAACGCTTCTCATCTTGGTGTGGAGGGTCTCAAACCGATAAATAAGGGATGTAACAGATTCTCCCTGAATGTGGCTGAACATGTTGAACTCACCCTTCAAGATATCCCTCTTACTTTCCCTCGTATCTAAGTTCCCCTCAAATTTGTCAATCATACCATACCAAAGAGCTTTAGCAGTGGTGCATTCTATGAGTGTTTGAGCAATGCCGACAGACAAACATACACTCAAGACACCATAGGCCTTCTCGTCATCAAGCATCAATTTCTTGTCATCCTCAGAAAGAGTTGCAACAGGCATAGCAACATGTCTAGCAGGAGTATCTGTGGGTAAGGACCATTTTCGATGGATTGTAGGAGAGAAAAGTCATTGATTCTTATGTAATTCTTAAATCTCTACTTAAACTCTTCAAAGTTACTGTCCCAGTTCAGAAGCTTGTGTGGTTTGTTAGTTGTGTCGTTTTCGTTCTCAAACATGATATAAATATTAACCTCTGGATCTTGTGCCATCTTGTACTTAAATCAGAAAACCAAGCACTTAGGCAAAAAGCAGATTTGGACAAGTATAAGCGAATCGAATTGAATGCAAATTAAATCGAGTCAAACTGATTTGAAACGAATCGAATCAGAATGAATCGAGTCGAATTAAATCGATTAATTTGAATCGAGTCGAATAAATTAGAATCAAATCGAATATAATTGAATCGATTCGAATGAAATTTGAATTGATTCAAATGAATAAGAATCCAATCGAATATAGAATACTCGATTGATTGAAATGAAATTCGATTCGATTAGAATAAGTTCGATTCAATTAAAATTTCATTAACTTCCAAATTCACTTTTTACGCACGGATCTAACAACAAACACCCTTTTTACTACTTTTAAACCTTCTTACATAAACAGAAACTCAAGTAGTACTTCAACAACCTTAAACTCACCTTCAAACCGATTTTTTAGCTTGTAATAACACTTTGACAAACCCGAAATAACTTTAAACCCATGAACAAACTTGGTTTTGCAAGAACACACCTCACAAACACACAAACAAGACTAAAATCCAAGATTGTGACCCAAGAACTCAACTAGTAGAGCAAAAAGCTCTTATACCAATTGTATGTCCAAAGAAACGGGATCAAACAACAATGTTCTTGGATCAATCTCCTTAAGAGCTAGCGGACGTCACTGTTAAGTAATCGAGATCTCGGAACTTGTTTGGTTTGTTTATGGACCGGTTATAGAAGGAAAGGAGAGGGAGAAGGAGTTGGTAAATGAATAAGATAATATGTTTGCAAAAGGTTGTATGTATGGTTATGTCATCTACTATTTATAGTAGAAAACATCACATGCTTCTTTCTATTATTACGGCCCAATGGGCTCAACATACAACGCCTCGGATCCAAACGTTATTACAACTAAAAGTAGCTACGTAAATTACGTCGTTATGAACATGAAATAATACAAAAGAATACATATACAAAATAGGGCCCAACAGCTATTCCTTATTTCCTTCTCCATGGCCGTATTTAGCCATCCTTTAATCATTGTGTCACACCTCATCTACCCCATAGATTCCACAGCGGTAGGATCTAGCCTTTTAATGGTCCTGGCAATGATGGTTTTCAATTATATATATGATGATATAAATCAATGAACGAGATATGAACAAGATGTGGCGATTTTTGGAGCCGTGGAGAGGTTTGTTGTTGTGGTTTCCTGGACTACTTTCTAAATTCTTCTTTTAGAACCAACTCAGTAACATGTTTCTAGGCTATTTTACAAACATTACACTTTGAAAAGCTCACCATATTGAGAACAACAACATAGAATAGAAGGCACGGTGTTTTGTGCACATGAGTAATGCTAATTATCAACTAGCATGGGAAACCCTTGCCCCAAACAGTCCTTCATATAATCTTAAATACACTAAACTTATTATTAATTGGTTATTAGTTTTTGTTTGGATGTAGCGCTATTAGTTTCGGTTTTGGGGTAACATATAGAATTCCCGAAACTAGAATAACTTGTGCTAAGTGTTGACCCCTTGTTAACTACCCATGTTTCCACCATTTGCGCTCCGTGCCACCCTTAAAATTTTCTTCTTAGAGCCGTCACTGATTAGGAAGACTTGCATATATTTTTCGTAGTAACTTTGCTATTGCGTTTATGTTAAACACTTATGTAGTTGTGTTCTCTTCATACCCGAAATACATTGCAGTTGGTTAGATTCACCGATTCTCATGGAGTCTCGGTTTTAATTAAGTTCTGCATAATCCTAATGATCGAGCAGTAGACAGAAGTTAACCACTTGGTGGTTTGTTGATGTTAGCAGTCACACGTGCAAAATGTTAGTACTGTGCATTTCTTTTGGACAACTATAACTCTATAAGCCTGCTAGGGAACAAATGTAGGTTTAAGAAAGCAGTTATGAATTCGAAACTTATATCTTAATTTGTTATATCTATGACCAACTTTTAATTAAAACGATGCAAGAAAATGTTCTCTATCGTCAAAAGTTGAAACTCATCTTTAGAAATTATAGCACTCAATCATAAATTAAAATGATTCTCCAAATATATGTACTACTTGCAGCAAGATGAGATGATTGAAGATTCATTAATGAACATCTATGCATTTATTTCTACTATTTGACTAAACCCTATCCTACAACCTTCATCATTCAGGCTATGCGATTCTCAGCATTCTTGTATCAAGTCACATATTTGAATCCTCAGGTTCAAACCTGTACATTCATTTTTGTACATCTCCTCGATCATCTGTTTCCATAGTCGAACACGAGCATTTACGAACCAATTTGACACCTAAAACTTCCTAGTTATGAATGTATAATTAATTATAAACGAAAAACGATAATAATAAGAGTGACCGTTTATGATTGTATAACTTAACCGGTCTTGAGTTTAATTTATTTATTTATAAAATTCAAATCGTATACTTAATCATATTTCCGTGATAAATATATGTCGAAGCACGAAATGAATCTTACCTGATCCATGACGATGTTTCCACGGATTTTCGAGATGAACGAACCACGTCTTGATCTTCTTCTTCTGCGGCAGCGCCGGTGACCTGCAATGTTGAGACCTGCAATGGTTTCGGGGGTGTGGAGGTGACTGCTAAGATATCCTGAGGATTTCTTGTTTACAGACACAAAAAGGTGGTGGTGGCTCTTATTGAGCATGACCTTTAATAAGGAGGTGGAGACCTCCTTATATAGAGAGTCTCATGGCCACCATCATGGTACCCTAATGGGCCTAGCCCAATTAGGGTTACCTCCACAAAACCCCCTCAGCCCAATAACATTGTATTAGTCCATGTAATGGAATAAGCCAAACATAATAGATTTAGGGTCGTAGAACCGGGTTTTAGTACCATACCCCTACAAGCCCCCCAAGTCCAGTGTTGCTCCATGGCGCGCAAGCGTCAAGGTGGAGCGCTGGACTTTATAAGGTGTGAGACGGTTTTTTCCCTTTTCTTTGGCCTTGTCTTTATTGTCTGAGTTTTGGGAGGTTTTCCACATGATGGTGACAAGCTGTAAAAATAATGAAGCCCGCGCGTGAGGCGGCTTACGAGCTATAATAATAGAGCCCGCGCGAGGGGCGTCTTACGAGCTGTAGCATAATAAAGCCTGCGCGTGAGGCGTCTTACGAGCTAAGAATAATAAAGCCTGCGCGCGAGAGGCGTCTTATGAGCTTTGAGAATAATAATGCCTGCGCGCGAGATGCGACTTACGAGCTAAGAATAATAAAGCCTGCGCGCGAGAGGCGTCTTATGAGCTTTGAGAATAATAATGCCTGCGCGCGAGAGGCGACTTACGAGCTGAGAATAATAAAGCCTGCGCGCGAGAGGCGTCTTACGAGCTGTAGCATAATAAAGCCTGCGCGCGAGAGGCGTCTTATGAGCTTTTGAGAATGATAATGCCTGCGCGCTAGAAGCGACTTACGAGCTAAGAATAATAAAGCCTGCGCGCGAGAGGCGTCTTATGAGCTTTGAGAATAATAATTGAGCTGGCGCGTGAGGCGACTTACAAGCTGTGAAAGTAATAAAGCTTGCGCGCGAGAGGCGTCTTATGAGCTTTGAGAATAATAATTGAGCTGGCGCGTGAGGCGGCTTACGAGCTGTGAAAGTAATAAAGCTTGCGCGCGAGAGGCGTCTTATGAGCTTTGAGAATAATAATTGAGCTGGCGCGTGAGGCGGCTTACGAGCTGTGAGTATAAAAGCTTGCGCGTGAGGCGTCTTACGAGCTATAAGAATAATAACAGCTTGCGCGCGAGGCGTCTTATGAGCTGTGTGAATAATAAAGCCTGCGCGTGAGGCGACTTACGGGCTGTAAGAATAATAACAGCTTGCGCGCGAGGCGTCTTATGAGCTGTGTGAATAATAAAGCCTGCGCGTGAGGCGACTTACGGGCTGTAAGAATAATAACAGCTTGCGCGCGAGGCGTCTTATGAGCTGTGTGAATAATAAAGCCTGCGCGTGAGGCGACTTACGGGCTGTAAGAGTAATAACAGCTTGCGCGCGAGGCGTCCTATGAGCTGTGTGAATAATAAAAGCCTGCGCGTGAGGCGACTTACGGGCTGTAAGAATAATAACAGCTTGCGCGCGAGGCGTCTTATGAGCTGTGTGAATAATAAAGCCTGCGCGTGAGGCGACTTACGGGCTGTAAGAGTAATAACAGCTTGCGCGCGAGGCGTCTTATGAGCTGTGTGAATAATAAAAGCCTGCGCGTGAGGCGACTTACGGGCTGTAAGAATAACAACAGCTTGCGCGCGAGGCGTCTTATGAGCTGTGTGAATAATAAAGCCTGCGCGTGAGGCGACTTACGGGCTGTAAGAATAATAACAGCTTGCGCTCGAGGCGTCTTATGAGCTGTAATAATAGTGGAGCTTGCGCGTGAGGCGGCTTACGAGCTACTTTATGTCACGCGCCACGTGCAGATGTTGCATGCGCGTGCGCGTAGACTTTGGTTTTGTGTTATGCGCCACGCGCAGATGTTGCGTGCGCGTGCGTGTAGACTGTGACATGTGTGAGCATGTGATGCGTAAGCATGTGTAATATGCGTGAGCATATGTGATGCGTGAGCATATGGTATGAGGTTTCCCAACCCTTAAGTTTGGCGCGTAGCCATATGGGATATTATGAGGATTCCCAACCTTGAAGTTTGGCGCGTAGCCATATGGGATATTATGAGGATTCCCATCCTTGGCGCGTAGCCATATGGGATATTATGAGGATTCCCAACCTTGGCGCGTAGCCATATGGGATATTATGAGGATTCCCAACCTTGAAGTTTGGCGCGTAGCCATATGGGATATTAGGAGGATTCCCAACCTTGGCGCGTAGCCATACGGGATATTAGGAGGATTCCCAACCTTGCAGTTTGGCGCGTAGCCATATGGGATATTAGGAGGATTCCCAACCTTGGCGCGTAGCCATATGGGATATTAGGAGGATTCCCAACCTTGAAGTTTGGCGCGTAGCCATATGGGATATTAGGAGGATTCCCAACCTTGCAGTTTGGCGCGTAGCCATATGGGATATTAGGAGGATTCCCAACCTTGGCGCGTAGCCATATGGGATATTAGGAGGATTCCCAACCTTGAAGTTTGGCGCGTAGCCATATGGGATATTAGGAGGATTCCCAACCTTGGCGCGTAGCCATATGAGATATTAGGAGGATTCCCAACCTTGAAGTTTGGCGCGTAGCCATATGGGATATTAGGAGGATTCCCAACCTTGGCGCGTAGCCATATGGGATATTAGGAGGATTCCCAACCTTGCAGTTTGGCGCGTAGCCATATTGGATATTAGGAGGATTCCCAACCTTGAAGTTTGGCGCGTAGCCATATGGGATATTAGGAGGATTCCCAACCTTGAAGTTTGGCGCGTAGCCCGATGCGCGCATGCACGACGATAGAGTGGTGACTCGTGAGTGCGCGTGCATGGCGGAGGTCTCTTGCGCAAAACCCAGATGGTGGTTTCCGCGGCGGCACATGCACGGCTGCGGAGTGAGAATCCACGGGCGTGCGTACATGGCGGCGGAAGTCTGGTAATTTCTGGATCTGCAATTTTAGAGTCAGATCTGCAACTTTAGACCTAAAATCCAGGTCTGTAATCTAGACCTAGATCTGTAAATCAGATCTGGACAGATCTGAAGCCCGGAGCAGATTTAAAACCATCACAGATCCGGAGACCTGATCATTCGAATCAGGCCGTTTCTTCTTGCCCAGATCTGGAAACCTCTTTTTAGATCTATGGATCTTTTTGAGCTTTAATAGAACAAGCTTTGAAGCCTTTTTCTGTAAACTTCCAGACCTGTGTTTTTCTTGGGAGAGATCTGACAGCCGAGATGAAGATCGAATGGCAGTTCGTTGCCGTCCCACGGATGGCGCCAATGTCGAAGCACGAAATGAATCTTACCTGATCCATGACGATGTTTCCACGGATTTTCGAGATGAACGAACCACGTCTTGATCTTCTTCTTCTGCGGCAACGCCGGTGACCTGCAATGTTGAGACCTGCAATGGTTTCGGGGGTGTGGAGGTGACTGCTAAGATATCCTGAGGATTTCTTGTTTACAGACACAAAAAGGTGGTGGTGGCTCTTATTGAGCATGACCTTTAATAAGGAGGTGGAGACCTCCTTATATAGAGAGTCTCATGGCCACCATCATGGTACCCTAATGGGCCTAGCCCAATTAGGGTTACCTCCACAAAACCCCCTCAGCCCAATAACATTGTATTAGTCCATGTAATGGAATAAGCCAAACATAATAGATTTAGGGTCGTAGAACCGGGTTTTAGTACCATACCCCTACAAATATTTCTTAGTAGAAACGGAGACAATTTACGACAATTATTTCCTTATTTACAATTTACAATTAACGAACTTGTTATTTACTTATCATTATTTATTTAGGTTAATCTGGGATGTATTTATATATGTAGCTATAAAAATATATATAGACCTATATTTATAATATTGAATAAGTATACATGAAAATACATGAATATGAAATACGATGAGCTGTTTCGGGGTTCGGTTTATCAAATAGCGTTTATCTAATGTTATACATATATAATAATAACAAAAACTTATTAAAAATGAAGTTTTAAAAATAAAACGCAAAAACCGTGCCTAGGGGACTCGAACCTGCGCACCAGGCCGGTTCACAGTGTTAGGCAAGCATGCACTTGCCACTAGGTTAGGTGTCTAATTATAATTCAAAAATAAGAAATAAGATGGAAATGATTTATAATATACCCCAAGGTTTGTTCTTCCCCAATTCCAAATACAAACCCTAGATTTCAATTCCTATAATTACTCGTTATCGATTAAAATTAGGTTTGGTTTTGACTAAGCAGTAAAAATCGACTAGTAAGCACATATCAATTACCGAAATTGAGGATGGATTAAGGGAGAACAACGACTAGGGCTCACGGCTTAAATTCGAAATCAATACTGATCTTGACGGCTTCGTAGGTTGAAATTAGGTTAGGGCTTCGTAGGTTGAAATTAGGTTGACGGCTTCGGCTGGTAGTAGGGATGGTGTGGGGCAAATGAATTGTACAATGGTCATGTTTATATAGTGTAACAAGCCGAAAAGTTAAGGTCGTGTATCCGAACTAATTGGCTGTCAATTGTGATGATTTACCATGTTTAGCGTGTTGGTTGAACGCGTTTAAGGTCAAAGGACTATTTGGTAATGACAATTTCCCAATTTAGGCCGTGAATTATGGAACAAGAAAGAGGGGGCGGTGTCGGTGTCGTTGGTTAGGGTGGAGGGAAAACTAATTTTGTATAATAATTGCTAAATTGTCCCTAGACTTTAGGGTTGGGTGCACAAGTGGGTAGAAGATTAGTTAGGGGTGTTATTGCATTATACACATAGTTATTATCAATTTATCATATAATACCCAAGTAATAATTTAAATTAAGGAATTAAATGAAATAATTGTACTAAATAAGTGCGAGATTTTGTTGATGAATTATCCGAATACAAACCGGGTCAGTAAATATTACAAACACAAGGAAAAGAAAAACCCGAAATATTACAGAAAGGCTCACCATACTGAGAGCAACAACATAGACTTATGAACTTAATAAAACAATAATTAAGTACAAAGTACGTGCAGTATGTATCTGGGCGTTATATGGCAACAACATACAATACATGGTGTTTTGTGTACACAAGTAATGCTAATTATCAACTAGCTTGGGAAACCCAGCCCTAAATGGTCCTTCAAATAATTAACCATTTATTAGTTTTGGTTTGATGTAACACTATTAGTTTCGATTTTGGGGTAAATATAGAATTGCCAAAACTAGAATAACTTGTGTTGAGTGTTGACCTCTTGTCAACAATCCATATTTCCATCGTTTGCGCTCCGTGCCACCCTTAAAAATTTCTTCTTAGAGCCGCCACTTATTAGGAGTACTTAGCATATATTTTTCCTAGTAACTTTGCTTTTGCGTTCATGTTAACACACTTGTGTAGTTGTGTTCTCTTCATAACCGAAATGCATTTAAGTTTGGTTAGATTCACCAATTCTCATGGAGTCTTGGTTTTAATCAAGCTCTGCATAATCCTAATGATCGAGCAGTAGACAGAAATTAACCACCTTGTGGTTTATTGATGTTAGGAGTCACACGTGCACCATGTTAGTAGTGTGCATTCCTTTTGGACAACTAGAAGTCTATAAGCCTACTACAGAACGACTGTAGGTTTAAGAAAGTCATTATGAATTTGAAACTTATATCTTAATTTGTTATATATCTATGAACAACTTTTTAATTAAAACGATGCAAGAAAATGTGCTCTGTCATCAAAAGTTGAAACTAATCTTTAGAAATTATAACACTCAATCATAAATCAAAATGATTCTCCAAATACATGTACTACCTGCAACAAAAGATGAAATGCTTGAAGATCCATTAATGCACATTTATTTGTTACCATTTTGAGGTAAGAAATTTCAACTTAAGGACACTTTCATTCGGTTTAACTTGATGACAAAAGCATGCATTCATTTCTACTATTTGACTAGACCCTATTATATTCTTACAACCTTCATCACTCAGGCTATGCGATTCTCAGCACTCTTGTACTAGGTCACAGATTTAATCCTCAGATAAACCTGCAAATTCTTCCTTGTACATCTCCTCGATCATCGGTTTCCATAGTCGAACACGAGCATTTACAAACCAAATTGACACCTAAAACACCTCAATAATATTAGAAACGAGAGTAGCCTAATTCACACATAAATGAATGAGTTTTTAAGTAGAAGTTAATTACTTGGTTCTTTGACAATCCTGTTTGTGATGCCAATAGAAGTTTTTCATTGTCATTCGGGTACCTATAACAGGTAACTATAACTAATCAAATTCATTAAATTTAGATCACAAAAAGGGATGACTAGAGGTGATAGTTTTGACCGATTTAGTTATAAATGGCTCAAATCATGTCATGTTTATTTCAAAAGGATCAAACCAATAAGTTTAAAAAATAAATAAATAAATGTTGGCTAAAAGATTTGTTATTGATGAATAAAACTATCTTAAATAATTTCATTTAATAAGTGATAGCTTTGGAGCTAAGAGAATTTCAGTTGGTGCCAGCCTTTAGGTTAGAGAAAAGGTTTACACTCATTTCATTCTCACTAAACCCTACTAACAGTTATGTTAAGAGTGAGGTTATATTGTGTACGTTTGTTTGTTACTTAAATAATATACCTTTATAATCAAATATATGAAGTAATTATTTATAAAATAATATGTTTTGATAAGACTGTGCTAGTTTGTCATTATGAGCAGTCTATCTATCTCCATGGGATACGAGAAATGTTCGCCCTCAGCTCGTTCACCATCATGAGTAGAGGTGCACAAATCGGGTATTAAAAAAAACCGGGTTTGGGTATGGAACCAGGTACGGGTATGATTGGGTATTGGAAAATCGGGTATTAGTAATAACCGGGTCGGGTTCGGGTCCAGGTATTGGCATGAAAAACCATACCCTATGTACCCGGGTCGGGTATTGAACAGGGTTTTAATACCCGGGTATTTGAATACCCTATTTTCAGGTATTGAAAAAACCCAATTTCTGGGTATTTGAATACCTTATTTCTGGGTATTAACAAAACCAATTTTCTGCAGCATTCTTCTGTTAACGGGCCTACTTTGTTTTTTTATTATAACTCCATTTTTTTTATACAAACTTCAAAGTTCATTCAAACATATGTAAATAACTAAACAATGATATAAAAAAACATATATTTTATGTGTTTTAAATTGCTGTTTGATATATCAAAAGACGTTGCTCTAAACAACATATTTATATCAAATATGTACTTCAAAAAAGATCCGTTGAAGAACGGCTATAGATCTATGGGTAGCCACACAACCATTGTCAAGTGCCACACAGACACATGTGCACAAACACTAATATCATGTATACAAAAAAATCTAGTTCGGGTATGCAAAAAACCCGGGTTTCGGGTATAACTAGAACCGGGTTTCGGGTATAACTAGAATCGAGTTTCGGGTATTATCGGGTTTATATCGGGTACGGGTTCGGGTATAAAAAACCCGGGTTTAAAAAAAACCGGTTCCGGGTTCGGGTTTATTGTGCACCTCTAATCATGAGTACCCACTCTATGAGTGAGATATTACTTGGCGTGGTTTTTGTTTGTTATGTGACAAAAACATGTTCGAGAACTCAACTTTATTCATCTTGACTCATTACCCAACCAGACTAGTGGTGTTCCTTAGAATTCACGTGCCCCGACGAAGCCGTAAAAAATATGCCCTCAAGTCTTAACAAGCTAAATAATGTAAACAAAGTTTTTTTAAACGACGATTAATGTTAACATAATAATTAGCAAAATCATGGTATTATATATATATATAGGATGAGTATCATTTTGAGAACTATTAAATTATTTAAGAACTTGAAAAACTCTTAATAACTAACGTTTTTTATAAAACTTTTTGTATATTCATATTATTTGAGTGTAATTTTATCACTTTTTATATCTATCTTTATGATTAGAATTATGAAAAATTAGGTTTTACATATATCAAAAAAATTTTACACATATATAAACTTGTTATTACATAAATTTTACACATGTAAACTTGTGATCTACATATATAATCAATAATTTATTTTAGAAATATGATAAAACTACTCTCTAACAATAGTAATATATAAAAAAAAAATTCAAAATGATAGTTGGTTGTTAAGAGTTCTTAAAGTTCTTAAGTTTTTTTGGAATTCTGTAATAAAACTATATATATAATCGGGATTTTTTTTAAAATGTTGTCCCCCCCACCCCCCCCCCCCCACACACACAAAAAGGGCTCCTTCCGGATGCCCACATTGGCCTCAAAGCCTCCCCTAAACCGGACAGACCATTCCATTATACTTACGGATGGAGGAAGTGCTCAAATAGCCACGACCGTAGGATCATGACAGAAGTCATGCGTAAATCTCGAATAGGTAGAGGGCCATCCATCATTCCAAGCTGTTGAAGGGAAATCCGTTGTCTGTTGGTTTCTTCATCAAACAAGTGTGCCTGCGAAAAACTTGTTGAGTTTGGGAAAATCTTGCATAATTTTCTTTCAGGTGGTAAAAATTTGAGACAAAATTGCATCTTTTAAGCTTAAAAAATGTCCTAAAATTGTATTATGAGCTAATGCAGTGTATGATTTCCCTGATCCGAAGCCTGCATTTGATTCAAATGAAGAAACCACCTCTTCTAGCTCTTGATAATATTGTTCATATCTTCTCTCAACCTGAAAATAAACAGTTATTTAATTCATTACATGATCATTAAGTTATAAACTTATGGGTGTAATAATAGTACCTCTTCTTATAAAGAAATGAGCTTTCCTAAAGTAGCTTGAAGTTCTTGTTTTTCCATTGACAACCCATTACTGCATATTTCAGCTTTCGGTTGGGAGTGTAATTGTAACGAGCCGTGTTGATCGAAACACGATAACTTACTTGCATATGTGAAGAAACACTAATCGACCCCGGCAGATTACGGATAATCTGGGGGTTAAAAAGATGTTTCCCACGAGGGTTAGGTCCGGCAAGATGGTTATTCTTCTGGTGACCTGCAAAACAGACACCGTGAGCTTGTCATTGAGAAGGGGGGGTACCTCCTTGTGACCACCCTCCGGCGTGAGAATCAGACTAGATTGCTCTTGAATATAAGTGTATATTAAGAGAAATAGCTAGAGAGAAGATAAGATACAAGATAATGATACCGTTCCAAGGTGTTGGAGTATTTATAGCCGAAGGTAGGTTTCCAAGCAGGTACAGCCGGCTGTATTATATTCCTTTTCTACCAACTGTGGGCTACGCACGTGCCGTGCTGGTGGTTGGTGGGTAGGCAGCGGCTGATAGTGACATGGCCGGCTGTGTACTATTCCTTTTCCACCAACTGCAGGCTATGCACGTGCCACGACAGGGGTTGGTGAGTAGGCAGCGGCTGATAGTGACATTAAGTACTAGAGCGTGCTGCTCGTCGTACTGTTGTCAGTGAGCTGTCGCAGCTTTGGTCAGATCTTTTGTCCATACCTTGGCAGGTATAGTACAAAAGGTCCTCCAGTAGCGTACGGACTGGCTCATTTGGGCGGGAGAATTCCCGGCTTTGGGCGGGAGTATTCCCGGCTTGCTCATTCCCTCTTCAGATGACATTACTGAATTATTTGAGAGTTAGTGCCTTGTGCGTGTAGCCTTGCTGTGCGGGTAGCCTTCCCTAATGGCTAGTATCCGTAGCTGCGGGAACAGGCGGAGTACGTCACCATTGGGAGGCTTTTCCTGCGGGAACAGCTTACGTACTGCGCGTAAGGACGTCGCGTCTCTGAGCATGGTTGGTCCTGCGGATCCAGTTGGTCTTTGCGCAGACATCCCTCTAAGGTGAGTCTTGCGAGTTCAATTGCGCAGACGTCTCTCTTCGAGGTGAGTCTTGCGGATCCAACTGCGCAGACGTCCCTGTTTAAGGTGAGTCTTGCGGGTCCAACCGCGCAGACGTCCCTGTTCAAGGTGAGTCATGCGGGTCCAACTGGGCTCTGCTGGGACCTACCTCTTCAAGTCCCCCAGTTCAATGTTCTTCTCATGAATTGTTAATAAGTGAGGTGAACTTTTGGACTTAAGTAAGGGGTTTTGAAAAGGGTTTAGTTTTAAGGTTTTCCATGGGGATTCTTCCCGCGGAAGTCCTAATGTCACGTGCAGAAATTCAAGACTTTTCTGCTTGATCTTTGGGTATGATGCGGGTAAGTCTGTAACCTCCTCGCAAGTCAGGAGCGTTGAGTTCCACTTGTGTAGATTCTCCATGAGGTTTTGGTAGTTTTAAACATAGTGATCAATTATGTTAAACAACCAATTCCATCTTGGAGCTTCAAACAATCTAGTTCTCAACGTTCCCGCTATGCGGAGATGTTATTTCCGTTTCCGCAAGCATGGCCCAGAAGATCCTTCTTGGTTTCAATTCCCTGCGAGTGCTAAGTATGTGAAGAGTTTTGCCTTGACAATGTACCCGCACTCGTCTTATAGTTACTTTACTTCCAAGGTATTGTTGGCTTCAATTCCCTGCAGGTGCTAAGTATGTGAAGGGTTTTGCCTTGACACTGTACCCGCACCTGTCTTATAGTTACTTGGTTGCCAAGGTATTCTTGGCTTCAATTCCATGCAGGTGCTAAGTATGTGAAGGGTTTTGCCTTGACACTGTACCCGCACCTGTCTTATAGTTACTTGGTTGCCAAGGTAAGGGGGTGTATTCCCGCTTACTTTTGAATCTTTTTGACTTGCGTTGTAAACGTTATATGACTTGCTCATGCATATTTTAGTTTAACTTAGCAATTTTCCAAGTGTTTTGAATAAGTTAACCTTTCGACGCGCGGTTGTCAATAGGTTAATGTTCAGTTTCTTCTATCATGGTTGTGCGGGTAGGACCGTCACTTTCATTTAGTGGGATGACCAAACTTTACTTATAACTGACCTGCGTGAAGGTTTTCCTCATCTTTTCCTTAGAAACTTTTGCCGTTTTTTGTGTTTATGCGGGTTTCGCCGCCGTCCACACACAACGACTTCTTTCCATATTTATGCGGTGAATACCGGCATATCCGTCCGGAAAGTTCATAAGTATAAATGTAAAGCGATCAACACAATGTGAAAGGAGAATCATTTCCATTAGAAGTGGCTCTAGGCCGTTTCTTTATAAGTTTGGAATTGATCTACATGTAACATTTGCGTAATTGAGCTCCATTCCATGTTCTTGGGATGGGGGTGCCATCGAGCCTTTCGAGCCGGTATGCGCCCTTTCCCAAAACTTCTTTGATAATGTATGGCCCTTCCCAGACCGGGGCCAGCTTTCCTGGGCGTTCTTGGTTCGAAGCCTCGTTGTTACGCAGTATGTAATCTCCGACATTGAAGTTGCAGAGTTTTACCCGCGTGTTGTAGTACTTTTGCATTTGTCGCTTGTAGTTCTCTTCACGCGCTGCGGCTAAGTCTCTGCGTTCCTCGGTTAGCATAAGGTCTAACCTTCTTTCCGTATCATTGTCCTCTGGTTGAATCAAGACCCTTGGTGAGGGTAGACCAATTTCGACCGGGACCATGGCATCAGTGCCATAAGTGAGGCTAAACGGGGTTTCTCCCGTACTTGCCTTTTTCATCGTTCTGTGTGCCCAAAGGACGTGTGGAACTTCGTCCACCCAGCCGGATCTGTGTTCCAGGAGTCTTTTCTTAATGCCGTCGACGATGCTCTTATTTGCTCTTTCCACCTCACCATTACCTTGCGGGTGTGCCACTGAGGTAAAGGTGTGGGTGATTTGAAGTTCTTTCAGCCACTGTTGTAGCTTCTTGTCAGCAAAGTTGGTGCCGTTATCGCTCACCAAATTCTGTGGAAGTCCAAAACGACAAATAATAAATTCCCAAATAAATTTTTTGATATGTTTTGCAGTTGTTTGGGCTAAGGGTTTTGCTTCTATCCACTTGGTGAAGTAGTCGATGGCTACCACTAGATACTGAACGTTCCCTGCTGCTGTGGGAAATGGGCCTGTCACATCGATGGCCCACTTCTGAAATGGCCATGAAGAAGTGACTGGAACAAGTTCATTCTTCGGGCGATGCGTGTTGGGTGCGTAGAGTTGGCAAGACCTACACTTTCTGATGTATGCCAGTGCATCCGTATGCATCCCCGGTCAAAAGTATCCCGCGTTGTTTAGCTTAGCTACAACTGCGCATGGGCCTGCATGTATCTCACAGATGCCTTCGTGTACTTCCCTTAGGAGGTAGTTGGCATCTTGGTCGTCAACGCATCTGAGGAGTGGGCCAAGAAAGTTACGTCTGTAAAGGATGTCATCGATGAGTTGATAGTTTAGTACTTTACAGCGTAGTTTTCTTGCCTGTGTTTTTGACTCTGGTAGTATACCCGTCGCAAGGTAATTTATTATTGATGTCATCCATGTTTCTGTGCCGGTTTGGATGACACAGATTTCCTTGTGCGGGACTGATGGTGCGCCAAGGAGTTCAATGCGGATATCCTTTCCCAAGTGGGTGAAGGCCAATGACGCAAGCTTGCTTAACGCATCCGCAGATTTGTTTTCGTTACGCTTGACGTGTATGACCTTACAATCGTTAAAATCGCGCATGAGGGTTTTTGCTTGTGCGAGGTACAGCGCCATTGTGTCATTCACGGCCGTGTACGTCCCGTTTATTTGGTTGGCTACTAACATGGAATCCACGTGGGCTTCCAAGTTCTTCACTCCCATCTTACGCGCAATTCTCAGCCCGGCCAAGAATGCTTCATACTCTGCTTCGTTATTTGTGCTTGGAAAATCCAATCGAATAGCGTAAGTGTATTCTTGGCCCGCTGGGTTGATTAGTTTCAATCCTGCGCCTGAGCCTTCGCTGCTGGCTGCTCCATCAGTGTAGAGTCGCCAGACATCATCGATGTCCTGTGCTGGAGAGGGTTGAGCCTCTTCCTGGCACTCTTTCTCCCGCGAGGCGGGGACTTCTGCAATAAAGTCGGCCAAGACCTGACCTTTTATGGCTGGTCGCGGCTTGTACTTTATCGCGTATTCTCCTAATTCTATTGCCCATTTGGCTAGGCGTCCCGACAATTCGGGTTTGCCTAGAACGTTTGCGAGTTTGAAGTTGGTGAGAATGGTGATTGGGTGACCTTGGAAGTATCGTCTTAGCCTGCGTGAAGCCTGTACAAGTGCTAAGACTAATTTTTCCAGGGTAGAGTACCGGGTTTCTACGTCTATTAGGACACGGCTAACATAGTAGATTGGCATCTGGATGCCTTTTCGCTCGACTAGCAGGACGGCCCCGGTTGCTCTATCTGTGGCGGAGAGGTATAGGATTAATTCCTCCCCCGCTTCTGGTGCTGTGAGCGTTGGGAGTTCGATCAAGCGTGACCGAATTTCCTGAAAAGCTGCTTCCGCTTCTGGTGTCCAGCGGATGTGCGTTTTCTTTAAACAGTTTCTCAGCGTCGACACGAATGGAAATGACCTATCCGCATGGTTTGCCAAGAAGCGGTTAAGTGCAACTAGGCGTCCATTCAGTGTCTGAGCTTGCTTGATGGTAGTAGGTGATTCCATTTTGATAATGGCTTCGACCTTTTCAGGGTTTGCTCTGAAGCCATCTTTAGTAACAATGACTCCTAAGAACTTCCCTTCTTCCATCCCAAAGGAACACTTACTCGGGTTGAGCTTCATGTTTATCTTTCTGAGCGTGTTAAAGTTTCTTCGATGTCTTTCAACATTGTTTCTGGGTCAAGGCTTTTGATGACCAAGTCATCCATGTAGACTTCCAAGTTCCTCCCAATTTGGGTATGAAACTCTTTGTCCATCAGGCGTTGGTATGTGGACCCGGCATTCTTAAGTCTGAATGGCATCATTTGATAACAAAATGTGCCATCGGGCGTCCGAAATGCGGTTTTGTCCTGATCGTCAACGGCCATGTGGATTTGATGGTACCCTTTATACGCATCAAGGAAGCATTTAAGGCGAAACAGTGCTAACGAATCTACCTTAAGATCAATTTCGGGTAACGGGTAAAAATCTTTGGGGCATGCTTTGTTTAAATCTTTGAAATCTATGCACATGCGCCATTGCTTGTTAGACTTCGGTACCATGACGGGATTTGCAACCCATGTTTGATATCTGCTAACGCGTACGATGCCCGCGTCAAGGAGTTCCTTGACTTGGGTTCTACACGCGTTAGCTTGTTCCGCCCCCATTACTCTGTGCTTTTGTATGACTGGCTTGAAAGCCGGGTCACACTTGAGCTTATGCTCTGCCTTACTTTGAGGTACACCAGTCATGTCAGCTGGTGTCCACGCGAAGATGTCCGTGTTTTTCTGTAGTAAGCGTTTGAGTAAGGTGCGCGTAGGATCAGTGACTGTTGGGCCAATGGTAACCGCCTGGTCGGGGTATTTGCCATTGAAGGCCCATTCTTCTGGTTCGGTGATGGTTGGTTTAGCCATCTTTGGTTTGGGTGTTGATGAGACAGATGCAATGCATACCTGGGGAATACCGGTGACCATCGCTACGCCCTCAGCTGTTGGCCATCCCATCATGCCGTGGACTGAAGATACCACGGCATTGAATCTTGCCATCCCGTCTCTCCCGAAGAGAATGTCGTATGTGTGGTGTGGCTTCCTCATTACGACAAAGTCCACGTCTTCTGTGCGGGAGTGTTTCCCGTCTGTGAGAATGACGGGGAAGGATAGGATACCCAGGGGGGTGTTTGTGCTGCCGTCAAACCCTTCCATCGAGGCGTAGACCGTTTCCAGGCGTTCCTTGTCTTCGTCGTCTAGCTTGTCGAAGAACTGCCTGTACATAACCGTTGACGAGGCGCCGTTGTCAACAAGAGTGCGGGAAGTGATGTAATGCCCCAGCTGGCTTTTGATGACGATAGGGCCCTATTTGCTGGGTCCTCCTGGCACTCGCGGGAAGCGCACCTCAGCTTCCTTCCATGCGCATAGTTCTGTCGTTCGTCTTTTTCTTCCTCTGATGTTACTATGAACCATGTGGATGCTGATGTCAACGGGCTTTCGTCCGTTGCTTTTGTATCGGTTGTCATTCTTCCCTCCATTCTTGATTGATGCCACAAGGTGTGTAAGTTTTCCATCCTTGACGAATGTTTCAAGAATATCCCTCATGGATATACACTTCTCAGTGGTGTGACCCTTTGTCCCATGGAAGTCACAGGATTTGCTCTGATCCGCGTCAGGTCGGTGCCGGACCGTTGGAGCTTTTGGCCATGGGAGTTTTTCAGTGGCAAATATCTCCGTGACGCTTTTGGTGAGCGGTGTCCACCGGGGGTATCGGCTTGATGGGTGCGTGTTATCCCTTCCGCCTACTAAAGAGCGAGAGCTGGATGAGGTGTCAAAGTTTACCCTTGACTGCCAAATGCCTAGCTTCTTCTTTTTGTTTTGCCAGGCGGTCCGGACGTTGTTTTCTCTAATCCTCTGCGCGTAGAGGTTTGTACTCTGGGGTAGATCCCCACCCAGTTGCTTCTCTGTTTCGGCAAAGCGCTTGGCCGCCGTCATGATGGCATCCCATGTGGATGGCATGCCGTCTCTACCCGTCAACGTGCGGATAAGCTCTGGGTATTCGGCGCCCTGGATGAAAGTGGCGCGAACAAGATCTTCGCTTATAGTGCCCAGACTCAGCTTTTTCGAGTTGAAGCGAGTGATGAAGTCTAGTAAAGATTCATCCTTCTCTCTAACGCAGTTGAGGATCGTCCACTGCTCTTCAGTATATTTCCTCTGTTGACTGAAGTGTTGGCTGAACTTATGTTGGAAGTCTGCCCAATCGTAGATGTGGTGGACCGGTAGACGGTCAAACCACGCTCTAGCTGCTCCAACCAACGTCATCTGGAACATATAACACCACGTGGGTTCCGTCCAGTTGCTGACGGTTGCCCCCGCTATGAATCTGTTCAAGTGATCGTCTGGGTCGGATATACCATCATAAGTGCCGATGTTGGGCATCTGCTTGGCACTCTTCGGGGCGATTGCTTCTGCAATGTTCCTTACAAACTTGGATGTTCCCGCATTTGCAGCAGTTGGTCTAAAGGTTTTGGAGAAGTCACGTGGGTTTCCCTCCACGTTCCTTTGTTTGAAGGTTTCTCCAAAATTCCTTCTCTGTTGGAAGTCCGTTTCGTTACGCTTCCCTTTCGCCCTATGGCGAGGGTTTGCGTCACTATCGGATTCCTCCCGATCATCGTCCGAGGACTCGCACTCATTGCTCATGTTGAGCCGTTGTCGAGTGCTTCCGAATTCGTCAGCCTGTTGGAGTGAACGTAAGCGTTCGTCCAACTCAGCTTGGAATTCCTTCTGACGTGCTTCCGCCCACGCTTTAATTTGTTCAAGTGTTTGGTGGGGGAGCCTCGTCCGTTGTCTTTCCACCTGGGTATTAATGAATCTCAGGGGATGATTGTTTACTGCACTTGCCCCGGCTTGGGTAACCGGGGTAGTGTTCGTAAAATTTACTGTGCTTGCCCCAGCTTGAGTAACCGGGGTAGTGTTCGTAAAAATTGTGTAGTCGCCGGTGTTCCTCCCAGTAGCTGGGGTTGTGATTACCGGGGTTTCTTGGTCACTCGCTGGCCTCGGGACCGGAGTAACGTTAACCATCTTTCCAGAAGTTTTGAAAAAACTGAAAAAGAATAAGTTCTGGCTTTTATGCACGGATGGCGCCAATGAGGAAACACTAATCGACCCCGGCAGATTACGGATAATCTGGGGGTTAAATAGATGTTTCCCACGAGGGTTAGGTCCGGCAAGATGGTTATTCTTCTGGTGACCTGCAAAACAGACACCGTGAGCTTGTCACTGAGAAGGGGGGGTACCTCCTTGTGACCACCCTCCGGCGTGAGAATCAGACTAGATTGCTCTTGAATATAAGTGTATATTAAGAGAAATAGCTAGAGAGAAGATAAGATACAAGATAATGATACCGTTCCAAGGTGTTGGAGTATTTATAGCCGAAGGTAGGTTTCCAAGCAGGTACAGCCGGCTGTATTATATTCCTTTTCTACCAACTGTGGGCTACGCACGTGCCGTGCTGGTGGTTGGTGGGTAGGCAGCGGCTGATAGTGACATGGCCGGCTGTGTACTATTTCTTTTCCATCAACTGCAGGCTATGCACGTGCCACGACAGGGGTTGGTGAGTAGGCAGCGGCTGATAGTGACATTAAGTACTAGAGCGTGCTGCTCGTCGTACTGTTGTCAGTGAGCTGTCGCAGCTTTGGTCAGATCTTTTGTCCATACCTTGGCAGGTATAGTACAAAAGGTCCTCCAGTAGCGTACGGACTGGCTCATTTGGGAGGGAGAATTCCCGGCTTTGGGCGGGAGTATTCCCGGCTTGCTCATTCCCTCTTCAGGTGACATTACTGAATTATTTGAGAGTTAGTGCCTTGTGCGTGTAGCCTTGCTGTGCGGGTAGCCTTCCCTGATGGCTAGTATCCGTAGCTGCGGGAACAGGCGGAGTACGTCACCATTGGGAGGCTTTTCCTGCGGGAACAGCTTGCGTACTGCGCATAAGGACGTCGTGTCTCTGAGCATGGTTGGTCCTGCGGATCCAGTTGGTCTTTGCGCAGACGTCCCTCTAAGGTGAGTCTTGCGAGTTCAACTGCGCAGACGTCTCTCTTCGAGGTGAGTCTTGCGGGTCCAACTGCGCAGACGTCCCTGTTTAAGGTGAGTCTTGCGGGTCCAACCGCGCAGACGTCCCTGTTCAAGGTGAGTATTGCGGGTCCAACTGGGCTCTGCTGGGACCTACCTCTTCAATATGACATGTTGGTATACTCGAGATCGATCTTGTTAATACTAACAAACTCTTCAAGTAAAGACTGAGTTGGTTTTAAGTATCTTGAACCAGCAAAAGATAGTGAGGGTGAGTCTGTTCCATAACATGTGTAAGAAGCTTGATTAAGTGAAGATGAAGATGAAGAATAAACTAAATAACATCTTTCTCCACTGCATTGAGTTGAAGATGGAGATCGCAAGCCAGACCCTAAAGAGAGTGGAAGTTTATGATTTTGGTGATAGTGGTTAAGTTGTGGTTCATCTGCCATTGGAGGAGCTTGAATGGGGTCAAATGATCTTGAAATTCTGTCACCAAGAGACTGAATTGTTGGACCAACATTATGAGATTGAGGTGTGTATGATCCAAGATTTCTAAAGTCAACTCCATAAGGTTCAAAAGGTTGGCTTTCATAGTGGGTTGGGTTTGAAATTTGAGACTGATGAATGATATTAAGGTGTGAAGGGGAATCTGGTTGCACCATGATCAATAACCAGAATTCAAGATTGATGAACAAGATAAATTAACAACACCCAAGTGTCAAAGTTTTCATCAATTTAGCTCACATAAGAAAATGAATAACTATAAGAAACACTTGATAAATTTGATGAAAAACAAGCAACTTCGGGATTTAAAGAGTTTGCAGAATGTGGAATACCAAGACAAACAACTTTAGATTGAACAAATGTGCCTCGGCTTTGGTTAATATATTGCTATATATAATCAGCTAGCTTGAAATACAAAACTTGCTAATGAACATGAATAAAACAAAATAAATGGTCCCCTGCTCCTTTCTACAACAACAAAAGCATGTCTTGCTTATTTTAGTTTCTTCCTAGTACAAATTTCTTTGGGGACTCACAAAACCCAAGAAATTATAACTTTTAGAGTAATTATGCTACCATTTATAACCTCCTTTTATGTTTGAAATTATCATGCTTTTTGGGGGCTGTAATTTATGATATTATGTTAATATGACATGATTTGATACAAAAGTTAAATGGGTTAGTGCTTGGGGTAAACGGGTCGATATGCTAATGACACAATTAAATCATGACTAAGCATATTCAGCCCGCTTAATTAACTCGTTTTTGGCACACATACATAACACATTTAACTTATCTTGTTAAATAGGTTAATAGGTCGTTAAGTTTAATCACAAGAGTACAGTTTTATATTTTCTAGATAATAAATATAAGTTGAAATTTTTGGTGACTTTTTATTTTATCGAGTTGATTGTGTCTTTATTGAAAACCAAACCGGTATCGAATGTACCGATAACAAATTTCTGAAAAAGTGGGTATCAAATATATATGGTACTAGTACTCGTTAAAAAATGTTCATCTCCATATGATATTAGTACCGGTACCGAATTTCAGAAAAAGTGAGTATCGAAAACCGTACCAAGTCTACCGATATGTTATGATTCCAGTACCGAACATTCATCCTACTTCTACAATTGTAGACAGAAAAAAAATATATACATACATACTTAGGTAATCAACTTGAATCAAATTTCTCTATAATGATATTGTTGATTGATTATCCTATCATATAGATTTGGATATAATTGGTCCGGAACTTAGAGCCTACACATCTATTCCACTATACCTCTAATTTAACTACAAGTTATCCTTTTCAAAATTTATCTCTCATTTTTAAATAACCGCATATCTCTTCTTCTTTTTTTTTATCTTTATCTTATTGTACAAACATTTCTTTTAATATTTTTCTCGTTTTTATATACTCATGTAAATTTGATGAATGATGAATAATAGTTTTTCATATATAAAAAAGTTACACAACCTTTGTCAAACGGTGGGAGAAATAAAGTAAGTTTTTAGAAGACTCTTTTATATTTTGAAGATGATGGGAGGTTTGATGGATGGGTTGTGAAAGCTAAGCATTGACATTGGAGTCTACATATACATAAATTCTATATAAAATAGAGAGAAATAGTTAAAACATCACTACATTAAATCTCTATATTATAAGTTTATAAATTACTAAAGTAGATCTCCATATTTTTATGCTCATATTATACTTTATATTTTGTTGTGACGATATAAAAAGAGGAAAAAATATTAAAATAAATGTTTATGAGTATGATAAAAAAGATATATACAAAAATAAATAGCTAGGCGTGGGATGTTTTTAAAAAATAAATAAAATTTAAAGAAAAACAGGTTTTGAATTAAAATTACGGAGATAGATACGGAGGCTACTGTATGAATGCTCTAAAAATTAATTGAGTCATTTTATTTTAAAGATCTTTAGGGTTTATCCCCACCTACACCTGTAATCAATAAAAGCTAAATAAAATGGTTATTGAGTCGACAGGTTAGTTTAGTTTAGTGATTTTTTTTTTATTGTTTTATCTTTTGTTTAGATAATTTTTTAGTCGGGACATATACATATTGGGCCGTAAACTAACAGGACTACAGGAGGGAATTTGGTATTTTTGTCGGGCCATATATTGGTTTTAATGCTTATACTTTGACTATTCATTCAATCAAGAATCTGCATGGACTGTTCAACCGAGATGGGCCTATTAACTTCGGTTTTAGTTGAATGATCATTATGGGTTTTAAGTAACACTTGGGCTTGTATCTTGGGTTCAATTTATCTAACTGATTACAAGAATTCCATTTTGAATAATCATTTTAAACTTACAAATTTTGCTAACCGTCCACATTAAACTAGAGGTGGCAATCTTGACCCAAACCATTTTAAATGAATCAATTTGGGTTGTTTTAAAAATCATATGGGTTGGTTTGGGTCATAGATTTTAATAAGATGGGTCAAAATGGGTCACTTGAAATTCCACCTTCTTATTTTTGGGTCAAAATGAGTCGACAAATTTAAAGAAATGGGTCGATGTGGGTTAGTGTCTTAAGAAAAAGTGGCAAGCTCGGGTTGAAACGGGTTTTGAATTGGAACGAGTTTTCACACTAGACGGGTTGGGTTCGGTTTCCTTTGTTTCTTTTTGGTCGGTTTCGGAGCACTGAACGGGTTGGGTTTCGGTTTCTTTTGTTTGTTTTTGGTCGGTTTCAGATTCATTTTCGGCCTTCTGTTTCATTGTGGTCGGTTTTTTCAGTTTCATTTCTATTTGGCTTCAGTTTTTTAGTTTCGTTTTTGATTGATTTTTTCGGTTTCGATCAATTCGGTTCAATTTTGGTTTATGTTCCGTTTTCGTCGACTTTCGGTTTCAGTTCATTTCTTGGTTTTTTTTAAGAACGGGATCAAAGGCAGAAACGTTTTAGTTTTATTACAATTTTCGTTTTTGATTTATATTTTGAGTTATGATTTTTTTATTAATTTTTTTGAATTTTTTTTGGAGGGGTTTTTATTGTTTAATAAAAACTCCTCCAAAGAAAATTCAGAAAAATAATAAAAAAATTATAACTCAAAATATAAATCATAAGCAAAAAATGTAAAAAAACTAAAACGTTTCTGCATTTTCCCCCGTTCTTAAAAAAAACGACCCGAAACCCGTTTTGACCCGTTCCGACCTTGACCCATTCCGACCCGGACCCGTTCTGACCCGAACCTTTTGACCCTAACCCGTTCCTACCCGAACCAAAAAAACCGTTTTTAGTTGACCCGTTCCGATCCTAACCCGTTCCGACCCATAACCCGTTTCAACCCAACCCAACCCAACCTATTTACCACCCTTACATTAAACAAAACCAAATATTATATTATATATATTAATTTTGGTTATCTTATAATATTAACTATTCATGAAATAAACCAATTACTATTTTGAATGTGTGGAAAGTATTATCATTTTCAACATAAGTAGTTAGAGTGAGTTATTTTTAACGTTTGATTTTAATATTATTTATGTAGGAACTTTCATTTACATGTTTGATTCTGTACTATTTTATTTCTATGATTAATATTTTATTTTTGAAAATATTATAAATTTTAGGTTCATTGTGACACTTATTGTATACGTCTGGTATATATTTTGTTTAAAAATGATCCTGGTCTAATATAATATATTTTTTTCATGACGTAACATCACTCTAACTTTTGAATACAAACGTCAATTTTCTACATACGCTTTAATATAAATTTTATTCAAAACCGAGCTCACACGAGACGCAGCCAAAACACAAGGGTCAGGTATAACATATTTATATGTTTTCTACATGACAACTTAGTTTTTTATAAATGCATCTTTAATTCTGTCTTCGTTTTGATATAAATTTTATTAAAATCAGATATGTTATAACGCAAGGTCAAACTTTAGTAACTTTATATTTTATCAGCGTCACATTGCGTCGAGCAGGTTAATGTATATCAATATTTCCGCCACAATGCACAGGCCATTTGTTAGTTAGGTCATAAAAATTGTTTATTTTGTACGCAACATTATGTACTCACTTGATCAACAAAATGCATTCTTTACAATGTTGTGTAATCCGATTAAGCATTGAGTGTGGTGCCTCAAATTGTTTAATCCGATAGGGTTATTACGATTCAAGATTTAATCAAGCAAAAATCATTTTATTAAAATAAGAGATTGTGATATAATCAAAAGAGGTCGTATGAGATCGGAATTGATATTATGAATATTATGTTTTCTTATTTAGAGTTACTTGGTTGGAAAGCCACCATGTATTTATATATGATCATTGTATTATTGTCAGGCAATCAACAAGAATACAATCTATTTAATACTTTACATGGCATTAAAGCTTAGGTTTTAACAATTTTATTTCTTTACTTCTTTAATCAATCCTCCTAACCATGGCAAGAGATGATAAAGTCCCTAACCCAAAACCTGCCGACATCAAAACCTTACACATGGTATATACAGTTACAAATATACAAAACAAGATACGACCACTAGATAGCACAACCATCACCTACTCGGCATGGGTGAAACTATTTCGCCTCCACCTTAAAGTCTACAAAGTCCTTGATCATATTGAGGGCGACCCACCTACTGCTGATGATCCAGTACTCGAGAAATGGCATAAAATCAATGCTCTCATCGTTCAATGGATCTATTGCACCGTCAATCTCAACATCCTCGCCCGCATACTTGAAGATGATACCACCGCCCATGAAGCATGGTCGAGAATAAAAGTTATTTTTCTATGCAATAAACAAGCCCGCGCTTATGCTCTTGAACACAAATTCACAAACACCACACTCCCTGAATGTTGTGGTCTTAATCCGTATTGTAAGATTCTAAAAGAAATCGCGGGGAAGCTTGGTGATCTTGAACAACCTGTAAGTGAGGCAAGATTGGTTATGCAGATGGTCCGAGGACTCCCACGAGAACTTGACACCGTCGTCAATAGTGGAAGTCCGTCGTGGGAAGTAGCTCGTGATATGATACACCAAGAACAACGCCAAGCCGCTAGATCTAAACACCTCAACGTCACAAATAAATAAACAACAATCCTCAATTCACGCCAGTTTCAGTCTCCATCGCACCAAACTGACAGGTCCAACACAAACAATCCAGGTCACCATCAAACCCCAATTACAAACTTTGATCCTAATTACAGAGGGAGAGGCTGTGGTCAGACGTAGCTTTCAGAAAGGAAAAAGCGTTAGTGGACGGTTTTCAAATTGCAGGGGCAACTGGAGTCAACCTAATTATGGGTATTATAGGCCACAACCAAATTATGGGCCTTAATATAATGGTACACAAATGAATGCATGGACCCATCCACCCATGTCATACCCATCAGCACCTCCTGACCAGTATCATCAGCCCCATATGGCTGCGAACCAAGCCCAATACTCATCACCAGCTTTCGGTCCGCAGAATTATAATGCCCTTAGCCCTAGTGATATTGGTGTAGCATTAAGCAACATGAATCTAAATGCATGGGAATCATATTGGAATATGGATACATGTGCCTCATCTCACATCACTTCTGATATTGGTAAAATCACTTCCCCTCTGCCTTTATCTTCAAACACTATTTCTGTCGGTAATGGCCAACGCCTACATATTAATGGATCTAGTAATGAACTTTATACCCTTCCCAATAAAACCTATAAATTAAACCAAATCATCAATTCTCCACAAATTATATAGGATTTAGTTTATGTTCGTAAATTCAGTATTGATAACCAACTATCTATTAAATTTGATCCACTTGGTTTTTCTTTGAAGGATCTCAAGGATGGACACCTCCTTTCCCGTCACAATAGCTTTGGAGACCTTTATCCATTCACACCACCCTTTTTTATGTTGTTGTCTTCATCATCTACTATCCCATGGCATAATCGCCTCGGCCACCCGCGAGCGACTATATTAGATTATCTAAGTCGTTGTTTCCATTTTTATTGTAATAAAACAGTTGGTTCGTTGTTTTGTTCTTCATGTCAATTATCGAATAGTAAAAGTTTACCTTTCTTTGAATATCAATCTGTTACCTACAAACCCTTTGACATTATGCATTGTGATTTGTGGATGTCACCAGTCCCGAGTAATTTCAAATATTACAAGATCTTAATTGATAACTACACAAATTTATTTGGGTCTACCCATTGAAATTTAAATCTGAAACGTTTCCAACCTTTGTCAAATTTCACAAGCTAGTCCATACCCGATTTAATATGAATTAAAACTTTTCAATGTGATCTTGGAGGTGAGTTCGACAACAATAATTTCAAGACCTTTGCCCACAACAATGGTCTACTTTTTCGGTTTTCGTGTCACCAAACATCTAGAAAAATGGCCGAGCCGAACGCATGATTCAGCTGGTTAATGACATTATTCGTGCTCTCATTTTCCATGCCTAGCTAGCGCCTTCCTTTTGGATGGAAACTCTTCACGCGGCGGCTTACCTCCACAACATACTTCCCACCAAACGCTTACACTTTAAAACTCCTGCATTTGCACTATAGCACCGACACCCATCATATGCCCATCTACACGTATTTGGGTGCGAATGTTACCCAAACATATTCGCCAACCAAACCAATAAGCTTTCACCTCGCTCAACCCGTTGCATTTTTCTTGGTTATCCACCTGACTTCCAGGGTTATCGATGCTATGACCCCATTACTAGTCGCGCTCATATCCCAACACATCACATTTAACAAACAAACATTTCCTTTTAGAAATTCCCCTCCAAATTAACCCCAACTCTTACAACTTCTTATATGATTCTAATGAAATAAATCCAACCTATAAAGTTTTCCTACACCTCGAACTAACTCGCCTCCAACCATCCCTACTCACTCATCGGCCCAAACCAACCATTCACCCAATTCGGCCCACACCACACACCAATGGCCCACTTACCCTACCTCCCGTCCGACACCAAGCCCAAACCATGCTACCTCTCCTTCATTGCTTAGTCCATCACCTACCAAGACAACATACCCAACAAGCCACGTATAACCTTCCCTGCCTCATCCGAACCATCTACCCCCACTACCACATCCACACCAATTAACGCTCACCCCATGCACACCTGCGCAAAACATGGCGTAGTTAAACCTAACCCTAAATAAAACTTAGCAGCTTTCACTAGTATATCACATGTCCCTATGTCCTACCTTCAAGCCTTATCGGATTCTAACTGGCTAAAAGCTATGAATGATGAATTTAGTGCTTTGCAGGGTAATCACACTTGGGATTTGGCTCCGAGACTGACGGACAAACCAGTCATACGCTCCATGTGATTATTCGTCACAAATTTAAAGCCGATGGGTCATTGGACCGCTATAAGCATGTATAGTCTGCAATAATCTTTATATTCGTTGAAACCAACCAAACGATTTACAATGAAGTGGCAGGTAAGCGGGCAACAAGCTGCGCCACAACCCCCTTTTGGATAGCAAACCCAATCCTACTAAAAACAAAGTTTTTATTCTTATGAGCCGATAAATTGCTATGCATAACTTTTTGAACTCTGTTTAGAAGGTCCACGGCATCTGGAGCTAAGTAACCAAAAGTGTCAAAGGCAAAGGGGATAAACACATGTTGATTCTCCAAACAAGCTTTCTCGTGTTTAACAATCTTACCCGAGGCCGCCTTCAATGCTGCCTGACAGGCAACAAACCCATTGTCCCTTAGCCCAACAAGAGAAGAGACTCTTGTGAGATCCACACAAGTGTGTTTCCCCCCTATCCACCCAAAAATAAGAATAGGGGTTGATTGTGATGAAATGTTCAGTCCGGTTGTCAAACCGGCTACTATCAGAAGGTGCTTGCATTAGCTATTTCTAAATCATGGTCTATTAACCAACTAGATGTAAAGAATGCATTCTTGCATGGTAAGTTACAAGAAACCGTGTATGTACAACCCCCAGGATTCCAACACCCACGGTATCCAAATCATGTATGTCAACTAAATAAGTCTTTGTATAGTCTGAAACAAGCACCTCGGGTGTGGTACACTAGATTTTCCACATTTTGTTCTCACTGGGCTTCAAAGGTAGTGTGTGTGACACCTCATGGTTTATCTATAAACATGGGATTAACTTGCATGATAGTTACTATTTGTCGACGACGTTATTTAAACCAACTCTAGTGGTATGCTATGCAACCGTATTATTGCATGACTATGCAATGAATTTGCAATGACCGATCTCGATTCGGTTCACCATTTTCTGGGCATTTCAGTGACTAGAGATAATCGGGATTTATTTCTTTCACAAGCACAAGATGCCAAAGATATTCTTCATTGTTCTTCAATGACAACATGCAAACCGTGTCACGCTCCCATTGACACTAAATCTAAACTTAGTGCCACCGAGGGGGAACTTTTAACCGAAGGAAGTCTTTATCGAAGTTTGGCTGGTGCTCTATAGTATCTTATATTCACATGCCCTAACATTGTTAGAATAAATATATTTTATATATATATTTATATATGGCCCTTATAATTATTTATCTTATTATTGATTATTGACCTAAATAACCTTATGTTTATAACTGGTAAATCCTTGATGGACGGAATTACCCTTACTAACATTAATAGGGTTTCCCCTTGGGTGTATATATAGAGAGCTTATTAGAGAGGTTAATAACTAATGATGAATAATAACACCATAAGAATCATCCCCTACCTCTCTCTCTCAAATCGTGTTCATCAAGAACACCTAATCTCCATCCTAACCATACACCCTAAAGGGGAACTCGATCAGATTAAGAAGATGTCAATCTCAAACATCACTGGATTATCAGGTATTACATATTTCCTTGTTTCTATTATATCATCGATTATAGAAACTATTCAACATGTGGTATCAGAGCATGATGTTGATTAATCAGTTTCTTCGATGTCCATAAAAACTGGAATTAAAATAGGAAACGAGTTTTTTGATTAAAACCCTTATGTTTACGATTTTGATCATCATCATAAAACTGATTGGATCTGATGTTCGTATTACTTCTAACGAATTATCAGGTCTGATTAAAACCTGTTCATTATAAAAAACCTGATTATTTTCGAAATCTGTTTTACAAAACTTTCAGATTTCGATTCCAGTATTAAATCTGATAATATAATCGAAAACAGTTTCGTAAAATTCTTGAAACTGTTCTTGTTTTTTTCGAAGATGTTCTTGAAAAACATCATAATTTTCGAAAACTAACCTTAATTAGGATTAACTTGGGAAAATGAAATCTGTTAAAGAGATAATATTATCTCTAAGTTTAATTTCAAAATCTTTTAAATAAGATAAAAGATATAATTTTGAAATCTTATTAAAATTAGAGATAATCTAAAACTTTAAAGAAATAATATTATCTCTAAGTTTAATTTCAAAATCTTTAATATAAAATAAAAGATATAATTTTGAAATCTTATTAAAATTAGAGATAATCTAAAACTTTAAAGAGATAATATTATCTCTAAGTTTAATTTCAAAATCTTTTAAATAAGATAAAAGATATAATTTTGAAATCTTATTAAATTTTGAGATAATCTAAAACTTTATAAAAGAATCTCCCAAATCCCTTAAAATTAGGAAAAGGTTATCAGGTTGATTATTCTTTTCGAATTCTGCTAATGTTGCGAATCAAGGCATCTATTCGCAACAACTGGACTCTAATCGCAACAAATGAAATGTTGCGAAATCGCATGATGTTGCGAGAATTACATATTATCTTGCGAGTAACATGTTGCAAATGTCCACTAATTATGTTGCGATCAGAACCTAACATCACAGAATGTTGCGAAGGGACATATGTTGCGAAAAGTCACTAATGTTGCGAACCTTAAGATGTTGCGAGTATTACTTAAGATGTTGCGACGAGCTAATTTTGCAAGATGTTGCGAGTATTACCTATTGATGTTGCGATCAGCCCATAAAATCACAGGATGTTGCGAGTACTCTTAATCGCAACAATTATGTTGCGAGTGCTTTAAATCGCAACAATGCTGATTACATCACAACAACTCCATTCGCAACATCTCTCATAACAACATCATTCGCAACATCTCTTATAAAACATCAATCGCAACATTACTTATGACTGCACTGTTCGCAACATCTAAAATCCCCTAACCAAATTCGCAACATCACTTCGAAGAAATCGCAACTTTACTTATATCTTACATGTTGCGAAATGATCAGAAACCCTTATATATAACCTAACTGATTAAGGGGCCCTGCTCCGTTAAATTACTTAACTTAAATAACACTTATAGTTCACTTCTGCCCAACGGTGATGTGTAACCTAATATTGTTATTTAAGTCTAATTAAGTATGTCACTTAAAAGTGTATGTCCTAACATTATCAGACATTCGCATGACTTTAGTTTTGCTTAACTTAAACAACACTTCATGAGTTCACTTCTGCCCAATGGTGATGTGGTAGCTTAACAAAGTTGTTTTAGTCTAACTAAGCATAGTCATCTAAAAGATGAGTATCCTAAAATTGCTAGATACTCAAATGACATTAACTTTGCCTTAAATACCTTAAATGTCTCAATTCTGCCCAACGGTGATTTGTTACATTTATGTATTGCAAACTTACCTTGTGCATAACAACTTGATTGTTCCAATTCTGCCCAACGGTGATTTGTTACAATTATTTTCGCACAAGAATTTTATACTTAAATAATACATTTTCTGCCCAACGGTGATCTATTTTATTTAAGTATAATAAAATTAATTTTGGTGTTATACTTAAAATTATCACATCTTCATAATGATCCTTACATTAATGATCCTTCATTAATGATCCTAATTTCAGTCTGCCTTATTAGATTACCCATAACATAAATCACTCTAAAATTCTTCTATAAAGTTTGAATCTCAAACCTAAATCATCCACTCTTATTACAAAACCTAAGAAGAGTTTTGCTTCTAAAAGGGTCTTATAAAATTTGCCCTTTTGAGTCTTGATTATCCTTAAAGACTTGAAATTCTTACTGCTCATTCTGATAAAAGTATTACAGAAAAACACTTGAGCATAATCAGTGGGATAAATAAATATGTCTCTTATGATAATCAAGAACTCCTTACATGATTCCTATCAGGTGAGCAATTACGGATTCTAAAATTCCTAAGACTAACGTTTTTTTTTTCTATGGAAATAATATAATCAAAACAATTCCTAAGATGCATGCAAAACACTCTAATTCTAAATAAAAAGGTTAATTGGCATTTGTGAATACATCCTAATATTTAATTCCATGACCCATAAACTGAGAGCTTATACATGGAACTTAATGAAGTCTTTTCAATGTATTACTTTTCCACCAGTACAATTAGATGCCTTAAGAATCAACTATAACACTCAGAAGTACTAAAGGAAACTGAGTGTGTTGCTAGCAATATATGTACAGGAAAAGGAATGCCTAAAATTGAAAATCAAATGTTATTCACCTTATTACCACTAAACCTTAAAAGAGGATAGTTCTAAAGTCTTGAAACAAAATACAAGTACTGCTTCCAGCTCTAAGTTCTCAAAGGGAAAGTCTCACTGCAAAATCATGCCATTAGACTAGGCACGAGCAAAGAGACTATCCATACCTCAAGGGAACAGTTGGCTAAGAAAGGTAGTTGCCATTTAATGATATTTAACTCCACTAATATTAATATCCCTATTAACACATGTTAGTTGAGTTTAGTTTTATACGTTTCCTTATCAGAAATCGATAATAATTAAGATGAGAGTCAGTGACTCATTTAATGTTAAGGTTGTAAGAACCATAAAAGCTGTTTTGTATTAAGCTTTATGATACCTTAAACATTCTAGAGTTTACTCAGAATTTAGTATCAATACTAAAGCTACATTTTGACAGTTATAAGGTTTTAAATGACCAAAACAAAGTCACTACTAACTAAAACTATCATATTATCGGTCGTTATTATCTGAATAGAAACCTTATAAGATAAAACTAAGCGATGCTACAAATTTCACAACCTTTTGTTATCATAGAAATGAGAATTTAACAAAAGATAAATGAGACTTACGTACTTCATCCATTAAGACCAAAATTTTCATGAGAAATCATGACTCGGTTGACAAAGGATGAATTGCCATTAAATCTCATTCTTAGTGATTTGAAAGCATGTGTTAAATGCCCTAAATATAAACTGGATAAAGGGAGTAAGTGAGGTCCACCATAAGTTATAATTCACTGCTATTAGTGGAGCTTAGAAGAATATCAACTTGTATCTAATCTGTTTCCTACTGGACAAGTTCTTTAAAGAAATCAATTCATATATACTTATCAGTATTCCTTCTAAATATGTCCTTAAAATTTCTTATGAAATATGGACAATAAGGAAATCAAGTCTAAAATGTATGAAAGTTTCCTATGACATGAATTGCCAAAACTTGTATGGAGTTTTAGAGGCCTAAAAGATCAGTGGGAGCACTGAGTGTCCTTATATGCAAGAGATGGGGGAGAAACAACTTAATCTACCTCATAAAACATCCCTTGTATAAGACACTGCTCCATTATATCTTGTCTCCTTAACATTTAATGCTACTCATAACAAATTTTGTTGGATACCTAAATATGGGAAAACTTAGATTTCTTACCAAGACTAATTAATATAATCCTCAATTAGAATTTATTGGTCTTCTGATGTTGACCCTAAGCATGCTGAATTCTTACATATTTCTAAGGTCAGTAGGAGCAGTAAAAGTCCTTATCATAACTTGGCTAAGTACAAGACGCGGGGGGAGAGATTGTCGCTTACTTTAACTCCGATTACACCTCTTGTACACCATACTGCACCAACTCTTACATACTTAGAAACTAATATTGCTCCTAATATACCTGAAAATATGAAACTCCTTATAAACCCAATAATCAACTCAGGAGGTCATCTAGGTCTCAAAGGCCTACTAACTTTGATGATTATGTACCCTACCTGACTAAAGATTAAATGGATTTTGGAAGGTTTAATGATCCTACCTCTTCTAATTAAACCATTAGTATCAATCAATCTTCTAAAATAGTATAACGTTTGGGATTTGGTTGAATTACCTAAAAGGTAGTCATTACTAAACTAAATCTGAATAAATAACGTTAATACACTAAAGGTATGATTGATTGATAAAGGTATACTCAAGAGGGAATAAATTATCAAAGAACCTAGTTCCTTGTCTTACAAAAGGTTACTTTGAGGATCATCACTGTTCTAGTAGCTTATAATAATTTAGAGCTACATTACATGAACATTAAAACAACTTTCCCTAACACTGGCCTACATGTTCGTAAAATAACCTGTAAGTTCTAAACTGAAGGTTAAGAACACTTAGTTTGTAAGTCAATAAAATCCATGTATGGGTTGATGCAAGAATCAATAATGAAATCATAATGCAACTCTCTTCATCAAGAACTAAGTGGATTGATTTACCTACCTCAAGATGAGTGGGAGCAACTAATGTAAACTTGTCCTTATATAGATGACATTCTTTTGACAAGTATATGTTACATGAGTCAAAGTATTGTTAACGCATATCTTGACCTAATCAATCTCGGAGATACCTCTTATTTAATAGTTATCAAAATACACCGAGATAGACTCATTAGTTTTATATGTTTTACATGAAACGGGTTCTTACACTTGTAACATACAATATTGCTCTCCTTTAGAGGCTAATAGGATAAATGAGATTATTTCCTTATGCATCATTAATTAGATGCCTTAAGAAGGTTCAAATCTATACTCGTTTAGATATTGGTCACATTGCTAAACACTAGACTAATTATTTCTATTGTGAAGCATCTGATAAAATATCACAATATCTCTAAGAAACGAGACACAATAATTTAAAGAAGAAGAAGTGAGAACTAAAAAAACGGTTGACTACTAATATTCTAACTTTGTCAACTTCTGGGTATATCCTTATGTCAGCAGACATTACTATCTCATGAAGGAGTCCTAACTAACTGATAACAACGACCTAAGTTATAATGACATAATATGTTGCTGATCATAACGCAACGTGTCACTAAATGTTGTTGGAAAACTTTATCAGTTGACTCATAATTTATTAACTTCATATAAATCCAATATTGAAGACTTATTGTGATAAAGTCAGCTACCCTTATTTCTTGAACAGTAACAGTTCAAGCGGAGCTGCATTAGAATTCGATACAAGTCTAAATTATTGTTCGCTTATGACTTAAGAACAAATAGAGGAAACTAAACTTTTGTATCGAATGCATTCATGATATGCTTATGGATCCACTAATTAAAGGTCTGTCACCCATAAGTCTCCTAAATGGCCAATAATAGAGACGGGTTTTACCAATGACCAAGCGCAACTGCGTATCGTACTATGAATGATTAATTATTAATTTTTCCTCATACGTTGAAAATTTGTTTTGTCTCTAAATACGTTCATGCATGCCTAAAGACGTATAGACACTAATTATACAAATCAACGGTAAGGGCTTATTTGTCAATTTGATCCTAAAGTTAGGTTTTAAATTTGAGTTGTAGTATGATTAATGGGGGTCCTGAGTCGAATATTGATTCAACTACTGTATTTCTCTGCTGCAATTTGGGTTTAGAACTAAAATGAGTATTAACCTCTGATCAGACTAATCTAATGCTCATAATAAATAATTACTAGGCCAAGTGGAAGAATGTTAGAATAAATATATTTTATATATATATATATTTATATATGGCCCTTATAATTATTTATCTTATTATTGATCATTGACCTAAATAACCTTATGTTTATAACTGGTAAATCCTTGATGGACGGAATTACCCTTACTAACATTAATAGGGTTTCCCCTTGGGTGTATATATAGAGAGCTTATTAGAGAGGTTAATAACTAATGATGAATAATAACACCATAAGAATCATCCCCTACCTCTCTCTCTCAAATCGTGTTCATCAAGAACACCTAATCTCCATCCTAACCATACACCCTAAAGGGGAACTCGATCAGATTAAGAAGATGTCAATCTCAAACATCACTGGATTATCAGGTATTACATATTTCCTTGTTTCTATTATATCATCGATTATAGAAACTATTCAACAAACATATCATACGTTATACAACAACTTTTCCTCCACATGCATGCTCCACCGGATTCCCATTTCACGCTTATGAAACGGGTATTACGCTACATACATGTCAATATTGATCTTGGCATGCGAATCTCTACATCTCATACACAGTCACTCATAGCTTACTCTAACACCGATTAGGGTTGTTGCCCGGACTCATGAAGTTCAAGTTCAGGTTATTGTATTTTTATGGGTGGCAATATTATCTTTTGGTCTTCAAAAAGACAACCTACATTATCCAGATTGAGCACCGAAGCCGAATACCGAGGGGTGGCTAATGTCGTAGCTGAAGCTACTTGGGTATGGAAACTATTAATCGAACTACATGTACCAGTTCGTAAAGCTACTATAGTTTATTGTGATAATATATTGGTTGTCTATCTCTCTGGTAACCCTGTTCAGAATTAGCGTACCAAAAATATCGAGATGGGCATCCACTTTGTTCATGAAAAAAATTCGAATTGGTCTTATACGAGTCCTTCACGTCCCCTCTGCATTTCAGTACGTTGATATATTTACAAAGGTCCTCCCACATCAACTCTTCAAGCTGTTTCGTTCCAATTTAAACGTTCGTTCTTACTCACGCTCAAACTGAGGGGGGATATTGACATTAGAGATCGTGATATAATTAGAAGAGATCATATGAGATCGTAATTGATATTATAAATATTATGTTTCAGTATTTAGAGTTACTTGGTTAGAAAGCCACCATTGTATTTGAATATGATCATTGTATTATTGTCAGACAATCAATAAGAATAAGATATCTTCAACACTTTACGCATTTATCTATTAGAACAAAACAATAAATAATAAAATGGCCAAAGACATCTATATAGATCAGGAAATAACATCTTTGTTGGATCTAACCCATTGCAAACCCTCCATTTCGCATGATACCATCCGGCATCAAGTAGCTTGGCCCCTGCACCCACATTAAAAGCCATACTCCTTTTTGTCTTAACTTGTTCCTCAATAGCCACATTTTGTTTCATGATTTATGGTTCATGTTTCATGCTACATGTTTTTTGTTGTATGTTTATTTTATGGTTGTTTTTAGTTTATAACATATTGTTTTATTTGATTTCAAAGTAAAAGGATAAGGTAGCATGTTTTTTGTTGTGTTTTATTGTTTATGTTTATTTTATGGCTGTTTTTAGTTTATAGCATATTGTTTTATTTTATTTCAAAGTAAAAGGATAAGGAGCTCGTCAATGATCCTAAGCTCAAGTAATTGAGGTGTGGCAGTTAAACAAATCAATTTTAAAAAAGGAAATCTTGAATTCAAGTTTCACCTATGACAAGAAATAGGGGATCCCATGTTAGTTTAATAGGTTTTCTCAACTATGATGGGTTTTCTCTTGAAGGTGATATCCGGTACTTGAAAAATAAAGATTACTAGGTGGGTCAATGACTCATTCGTGATCCAAATTAGCCCTACAAAACATATAAGTTTTTTTAAAAAGTTGAATAAAAGGTGACTTATCCACCTCTGACCGATTCCCCCACAAAAGTACCGAAAGTGTCAATATTTTGGCCATAAAAGATTTGGTAGGACTCTTGCATCGCACATTCTCATATATCCATCCCACTCTTGATTTAATTTAAATTCACTTCCTTTTGACTATACGATATGTTCTATAATATGCTGAATTAAAGGTGCCAGAACTTTAAGTTTGAGTTTCAAGATTTAAAATCACTTTCTTTTTCCAGAAAAAGATTGTTTGATTGACTAGGAAGAACTCTTATGTTCTTAAATTCAAATAATTAAATTGGGGAGTCATTTTTTATGAGCGGGTGAATTTTGACTAAGGGGCTGTTTGTTAATCCTTTAGTGATTTTATTAAGATGGTACCTCTGAATCGGTCAGAGGCAAGGTTTGTTTGGTTACACCTATTAATGGCTCATGAAGTGACTTAATTGCTAAATGATCATAGGCTATCTCTTAATTAGTCATACCTCTTGGTGATGTTTGTTTTTGAAGACAAAAAATGTCTGGAATCTGATTTCATCTGATTTCATGTCTGTAACTGAAGATGTGGTATAAAGGTCTGCAATCTGAAAATATAATACTATTTGTTTTATAAACTGGATATCGTCAGCATAAGCTAAAAATTAGTTACCTATCATACGTATCACAGTAGATAGAAGTCATTTAACGTCTATAGACTGCTAAAATAATTGGTGGTGGTGTACGAACTGTGGAAGTGGGTGGTGGTGGACGATTGGTGGCAGACGATTGAGGTAGGCGGTGAACGGTAGTGGTGGATGGTGGGGTGGTGGTGATGGACGGTGGTGGTGGTGGGTGGCGGATGGTGGGTGGTGGTGGACGGTGATGGTGGTGGCGCACGGTGGGTGGTGGTGGTGTTGGACATTGGGTATTAGTAGGATGTTAAGAAGTGTGAAGAAGTTGAACAATTGCTTATATTTTAAGACCATAAAAGCATTTTTCAGATCTTTTGTTTTAAAAAAACAAACAGGCTTCTGAAGCGTATGTCTGCGTGCCCGCATACGTGAGCTCCTTGCAGACGTTATAAGCGAAAATAAACACCACCTTATTGATTCAGCACTAGATTGTCAAGCAGCGTCTTAATTAGTTGAATATCTATGAGTGGATTCGGTTTAATAATTCATCTATTTGTTCTCTTGTATGACAGAGATGAACATTGTATTCCCATGCATTGGTTCAACTTATTTATCCCAAAGAACAAAACTGATAATTGGTTGAACTTCTTTCAAGTTTGATTCGCCATCAAAATACACCAATTTAAGTACCACCATCTAAATCACTTTCAATATTACCTCCATTTAGAACATAATTTAGTTCACTATAAATCCTAGTAAAGAGAACAAAAACTGATGGGTGTCGAATCCAGCAAATAACATAAACCAACTTAACACACTAAAAGTAGTATGAGCGGAAGTAAAGTTCGTGTCCTCAAAGATACGGATTAAATTTTATTATACCAAAACGCTTATAAGTGTAGATACAATTGATTTGAAAAGGGGGGTTTTGATTTGAACTTAATGAAAAAAAAACATATTTTAAAAAAATTAATTCAAATATTTAAAAACTAATTCCAACACCAAGGCAATTTCCCGATTTAATTCTAGCTTATGATCATTAACAATTACGGCGCAATGATTTTATGTTTAAACGGTTTGTACCAATACTAGACGTCACATCGTTCGGACATCCACTCTATCTAATGTCTAACCACACGTCGTTCGGTGATTAGAGCCAACCCGACTACTCCGAGCTCACGCCGTTTGGATTTTTGTGTACGGGTTTCGTGATAGAAGTATCGAGTACAATCAAACACACAGGCCATTCGGTATTTTAATTATATTGTTTTAATACTATAATGATTTTGGGTTCATAGACAAACACAAAATATTATTTATTCCTTTTATCGAAACTTAAAATCTGATTAGGGTTTTAAATATTGATGAACTTTATTAGATTAGTTAATAAGGTGATCAAATTTGTTAATAATCTAATATATACTGGAGTGGAACCGGGTTTAAGCATAAGAATCAAACATACAAACAAACCAATCAAACAAACAAATCACATGACTGTTTCACATAAGTTTTGAATCAAAATCAAAATACCATAATATTGAAATTATATTGGTTTAGTCGGACATGTTGGCTAAATCAATCAAATCAAATATAAAAGAAAACATAAACTCATAAAACCAGAAAATCTGTAGCCAAAAGTTCCATCCGTCAGTTATCCCCTCTAGTTGCTATCCTCTTATTCTTAAACTAGAATTTAGACCCTATCGCGTTGTGGCGGGGAGGAGAAGGCAAACTTTTCACATTCAAATAAATCAGAAAATAAACACAATAGTGATGATTATAATCGGGCTCTCACATAGCTTGGCATGAGCTGACCCTAATTAGAGTTCTTAGTCTGACATTTGCTTCATATACCAATATGTGGTATATGCTCACTTATAGTAGTCCTAGCCAAGCAAAAAATATGAAATCTTAAAATAAGGAATCCTAATATGAATTTATAAACAGCTTCTGCAATCAAGAAAACCATCATTTGCAGAAATTATACAAATGTTATTCAATTTGGTCACACAGAATGAGAGAGGTAGTGATTTTGAACCAATCTATTATTACTTTGAAATAGATAGATAAAGAGAACAAATCGCCTAAAGTAAAGGGAGCGTATTAAGGGAAAGAACTCTTGTCAATGCCATACCAAATATGGTCGAAGCCAAACAAAACAAAGCATCCATCATAACTGTCAATTGTTCCAACTATATAGAAAGAATGTACAAAAAAACTTTCTATCAACAAAAAGCGTTATCTAATGTAGCTGATTCATGAATCTTCATGTTTTTTTTGTCTTTGCATCAAGCTGTTACATATATTAAATTTAATAAACAACTTTAGGCTCAGATCATACTCAGCACTGCAAAGGTGGTTGCTTGTTTCCAAGCACCACCGTTGCCACACCAAGAGTTCGTCATCATCATTGCGCTACACGTTGTAGGTCCTCCGTTGCCACCATAGATAGTCGGAACGACGGGGAAACACCCCGCTTTAAAAGAACTCAGGTGTATAACCATCACAGTCCAAAAACAATTCAAGCATATTCACCCAAAATCAAAGCAGCCAAAGGTGTAAAGAGTCAAATCAAAACCCAAAGTCACCAAAGAGGGTATTATTGACAACCAGCCACCGGAGTCACCACCTGACCTCCATATTGTGGGTTGCCGGTGATGGAAACCCACGTCCACGGTGAGCCACCGCGAGACGCTGGAGACGAAGATAAATCACAACTGTCTCCGCCTAGGGTTCCAAAATGGAACCTGACAACAACACCAACCAGACATGCAGAAAAGGTTCGGTGACAAAGTCTCCCACACCGTCGGCAATCGGACCCCCGCCGTCATGCCGCCAAGGGATTCCAAATGGAACCCGACAACATTATGTAGACGGCAGATCCGTGGCCATTGAAATAGAGAGAAAATGGTAACCTAAGATGAAGAGGTGTCACCAAGGATTCCAAAATAGAAGCAGGCGATCGAAAGCCAAACAATTTTCATGAAGTTGGAGAGATTGTTTAACCAAATAGTAGATATTAACAATTTTCAGGTCGTGTAAACGTGTTGATTGGAGAGAAATGGAAGGAGGAGCGGTGATAACACGTGGAGAGGTTACAACTATAAATGCGGAATGCACAAGTTATTATGCAACAAAAAGTTTGAAATTGTAATATATATAACTAGATTTAGAGCCCGTGTTATACACGTGATAATTCAAATTATAAAATTACAAGTAAAACAAATAATTACATAGCGTATATGAAAAAAAATGTATTACATCTATGCTTGTATCTATACTATGTGTACATAAATTGATTTTATTTATATTACAAAAGGATTTTTTTTAATAAACTTAATAAAAACAATGTCCGTGCAAAAACGTACCCGAGAATGCATCTTTCTATTGAAAAAATCATTCTCGGTGTCATATATGTATAATTGAAAGAATTTTGGTTATGAACCAATTTCGGAAATAAGACCTCTCATACAATAGTAGTTCTAACCACTCAGTCTAAATACAAAAGGAGCGTTATCTTTATTGATATATTTCTCAATTTACCACCAATCAAAGGAAAGTAGAACAGTAAATTGTAATGATAAATGTTTTTCAAGAACTATATTTTTTTAGCTACACAATGAAAAAGATTTTGATAAGTTTCAAAGAGCTTATTGACTTTGTTATAATGGCAACATAAAAAATAACATGCTAACTCATTCAATTTTGTGAATATTTTGTTTCATTTGAGCATAGTTTTGTATGACATGTTTCCCATACAACGTTTTGATCACCATTGAATGAAAAATTAATGTTAACATAAATATTTTAAATTTGATAAAAGTTAAAAAGCATTGATAGATAATCTTTTCTTAAATTTTAATAGTTGAAGGAAAAATAGTCAATTTGTCAAATCCAGAACCTTTTGATTATTTCAAAAATGTCCTTAAAAATAATTTTGAAACCCGAATCATATATAAAATTCTAACTTTCATACTTTTAACATTTTCAAGTCAACACTTTGAACCCATAACAAATTTGACAATAAATCTAGTTTGCATTCTCAAACTTTTAAAAATACTCAAAATTTTCATTTTTGACCCGCAACAAGTTTTGGCCTAAATACTTATACCAAACAATCTATTTACCAACTTTTGACCCATAAAATCAAATTTAAGTTTCACAACAAACCCCAAACAATTTTCATTCGAGAAATATGATTTGTTGTTGATTTTTGGAATTCAACAAGTATTTTGAAATATAAAGTAAAATAATATTTTAATATTTATATTTATAAAAATATATAGATATTATATAAATATAGTGTAAAAGAAAAGTGAATAATAATTGATCTATTATATATAATAGTTTTTGAGGGAAAAAATTGTGAGAATTAACCAAAAAATGACAAGTGTTTACATTTATTTTACTTTATTAGAATAGGTAGATAAATATTTCCTTAGAAGTCTCTTGCCCGGGATTTGAATTAATATGGGCTGACATGTGAGCCCGATAAAATTTACTCACACAAAGCCATTAATTTACTTTCTAAGAGATCGTTTTGTTTTAGCTTCCACCCAAACTTGACTTAAAAGCTCCAACTCTTAAATGCCAACTCTAATAATGAACCAACAGTTTCTTTTCCATCTTTGATTTCACTTTAGAGTTTGATTTTTTTTTTTCTAAAATTGATATATCATTGATGCTCGTCTTCATTTAAACCCGACCACTTGAGTTGAGTTTTCTTTTCTTTTTGAACACTTCCATTTCTTTCGACCATGTCTCTCGTAACCGCTCCGCACCTAAAAAATAAAATTGATCCAAAGTATATTCCGTTCCACCAAAACAAATATGTGCAAAATAATGAAATATAAGCATGATATTTAATAAAAATTAACTTTTTAAGTACTATAAATCATGCATAAAAATGCAACTAACACAAACTCATATATGTATATAAGTATAAGAACACCTATAAGTTTTGAGAAGTGGTACTGTCATAGGAACTCCATTTTGGTATAATACTGCAAGTTAGGTCGACCAATTCGATTAAGTTGTCCTAAATCGCGGCTCGCTCTTGTATGGGAACGAGGAGCGGGTACACAATTCCCTATAGATGATGTATTCGGTACGGATGAGGGTAGGTTCGTTTCGGTATGAACTGGTATAGTGTACCCTAGAGTCTGGTTTAGTGTACCCATTTTAAAACAAAAATTACCAAAACAAAAATTCAAATGATCAAATACCAAAATCCATATTTTCAAAACCGGAAAATATATATTGAATACAAAAAATTGAAATTGAAGAGTAGTGGTAGCAAATTAATGAACCAATTTAGAGGAATTTGGAACGATACTTGTAGAAGCAGTAAATTGATGATATAATGATGTTATTTGGAATGATATTTCTATAAGGTAGCGTTTGGTATGCATGAATGATAGGGGGAATGGAATAATTTATTACGTAGAAATGAAAAAAGTGGTGTTTGGTTGCTCAATTGAATGGAATCATCCATTACACATGGAATCCTATTCCATCAAAACCATTCATTTCTACACCCCTTCTTTTTTTTCATTTCATTCCTCCTTCACCCTACTTTCTCAACAACACCATCACCACCTAACAACAACTACCACTACCATCACCATCACCGACACCTTACTGCCACCATCGCCACCACCACCGCCTCCGCCATCACCACCTTACCACCAGCGCAACCACCGCCACTGCCGTCGCCATCACCGTCGCTGTAACCACTGAAAACATTGTCGCCGCCGCCGCCTGACCCTCACCGCCACCCAACCATTGCCATCACTACCAATGCTACCACCGCTACCCCACCACCACCGTCGCCACTACCACCACCATTTTCGTCGCCGGAGGTAACACCACCACCATCGCCATTGCGATTTTTTTTTGTAAAAAAAAATTATTTTGAGATAGGAGTGTTTTTATTATTTCTATTTCGATAATACAATTTTTTAGGATACCAAACAACATAAATTAATAATTCATTTCATTCACATAGGTTAACCAAACAAAACAAAGGAATAGAATAATCCATTTCATTCCCTTGTCCATTCCATTCCTTCTTTTATTCCATTCCCCCTTCATTCCATTACCTCCAACCAAACATACCCTAATTGCTTTAAAAATTGGTACCCAGTTGAATGGAATGCCTAAAAGACGATCTAATCGACGGTTTTCAAATCGATGGAACGATTGGAACACCGGTTGGAACGGCTGGCTGCAGGCCACTTAATCAAATTCCTCAACCTTACTTTTTTTTTACCCCAAGACAATTAGCATTTTTACGTGAAAGAAATACTTTTTTACATAGTAAAAGTGAAAGAACTTGACGGGGATACGCAATTTAAATAATGAAAAATCCAATATTTGAAAATTGTATCTAGAATGATTGGATGTATAATGATCATAACTCTGTAATGCAATGTTTGTCTCATAATGAGTCCAAATCTTTTAGCCTTTCCCCGAATCAGATGACTATTCGTATATCTCCCCCAAAGCATGTTTTTTTTACCGACGCTAAAAGAATTAATTTGTTGCGAGTGAACAAGATAATAAGGAATTGTCCATACGTAAAATCATAATTACTGATAAGGGCATTTAGTTGGGTTTCATTGTTGATTAGTAAAAATTTTATTATTAAACCCGGTTCAATAATATGTGATAAATAATAATTAATCTCATTAATTAATAAATATACGTAGCGGAAAGTTAACGAGTAATCAGCACCAAAACTAATACCCGACAGGATCCGGTTACCAAAGATGCGAGTACGAGTCAAGCAATAAATATATAATTAAAACTAACAATATATTTAATTTACCTCGGTTAATAAATAACCGGTTGAGACACCGTAGGCTAACAAACTGAGCTAAGTGATACAACGAGACAAACGACCAACGGTGGCGGTGCACTATGGCAACCCGGCAGCGGTGGTGGTGTGCGGCGGCAGCTGGAGGCGCGGTCGACAATGGCGGACAGTGGCTGACGGCGGTGGCGGACAGCGGCTGACGGCGGCGGCACCGACAGGCGGCGGCGGCTGGACAGGTGGCGGTGGTTGGGCAGCGGCCGGATAGCAGGGACGGCTCGGGTGGAGGAAGATTAGTTTAGGACTTGCAATAGTATATCAGGTTAAGGTTATAAAATATCATATATTTATATAACCTTTAATTAGGTTTAACTATTCTAATTAGTTATAAACTCAATGGGCCAATAAGTCCATATCTTACTCCAAAGCCCGCTCCATGTAATTTTATCTCGTTAAAACGCCTATCCCAATTAACTAACTTAAGCGGGTTTATTGTTCGTCACCTAACGGTGTAACTCTCACGGGCCATAACCCGGTTACCCGTATTGACTTACCCCAACTGGTCCATAATTCCAACAGTCTCCCACTTGGACGGTTTCCAGTTAAATTGCTCAATACTGATAGCCAGCGGTGCTCTAGCTACACATAGCTGCCCCCAACAGGTTATAACATTTTTAATTCATTAACCAAAATCATCTTGGAATACACTATTGCATGATAATGAACTTATGGTAATCTTTGTCATCTATCCTTTCTATATAAGACACCAATTGAACAATGAGACATGAATCAGGTTCAATCTCATATGGCGTTCAATCATTATAGTTCTCGATCTAGAATAAAAGTGGTCCAATTAAACACACAGTAAGTTTGGGTGAGGCCTCACACTTCACCAGTTTGAATCAATGAGGGCGTCAAGATGTCTAACTGTTACATATCATGTAACAGTACAGAATCCCATCTTGAATACATATAACTCCCACTAAACTTCAGATTATTCCCAACCAATGCCTTTATAGTTGGCAGTTACGTGACAGTGGTTGACACTGATCAAAGAATAGCCTTTAGTAAACGAAAGTTCTAATATGTATCTCAGGTCTAAGGATACTAAATGAGCATACCAGTATCAAAACATCTTATAACTAATATCCATGAAGATGATTTGATGCGAGTTACATCCAATGTCATCATAACGAGGTCTGTGATTTTAGAAGTCAACTCCTTTAGTCCAAAGTCAGAATAGTCTTAATTCAGAGTCGTTCCCACGAGTCTAACCGACTACGGATAATTTAGAATACAATATTGATGGATTAAACGTATTAAAATCGAACACAGTTATATTATTCAACATTTGCATTTAACCATTAAATTAAAAGAGAACTTAAAAGTATGACTGTTTGAAATGTTCACACATCCAAATACTAAATCAAAACAAAATACTACTAATCTAAGACCGATAGCATCTCTATGATGATCTTGCTTGTCCTGAGTCATCGGTTTAGTGAACGGGTCAGCTAGGTTTTGATCTGTGTCTACTTTGCTTATTATGATGTCTCCTCGTTCCATTATTTCTCGAATAAGGTGGAACGTCCTTAGAATGTGCCTATCTCTGGGATAGACATGGGCTCTATGATGAGATCTGGGCTCTTTGGCTTGAGCAATAACACCTGTGATATCACAGAACACTTCGATTGGTTTATGAATACTCGGAACCACATCGAGATCAATGATGAACTTCTTCATCCAAGCAGCCTCTTTAGCAGCATCTGATGCAGCTATGTATTCAGATTTGGTGGTAGAATTCGTCACAACACTCTGCTTAGAGCTCTTCCAGTAAACAGCTCCTCCATTGAGAGTGAATACATATCCCGATTGTGAGCAAGAATCATCTCTATCAGTCTGGAAGCTAGCATAAGTGTAACACCTTACAGTGAGTTCTTCTTCCACTCCTACAAACACTAAGAACATGTCCTTTGTCTTTTTCAGGTACCTTAGAATGTTCTTTACAACAGTCCAGTGGGCAATGCCAGTGTTCAGCTGAAAAAAACTAGTCATGCTTAACGCATACGAGACGTCAGGTCTAGTACATAACATTGCATACATTATAGAACCAATCGTTGAAACATATGGAATTTCTTGCATGTGCTTAGTTTCAATTTCCAATGCCGGAGATTGCGATTTGTTCAACACAGTTCCTTTAGCCATGAGGAGAGCTCATTTCTTAGATGTTGATACATGTTTTGTACGTCTCGGTCTTTATTTGTCTTTTAATGTAATTTTCTTATTATATAGGGGGTTTAATGTAAATAATGCCATTCGCTCTTTTGTAAGTTACATTCGTTACCCCGTAACGAATGTAACACATTCGTACTAATGTAAGCTCATTCGTTAACCCTGTTTAACGAATGAGATAACGAATGTTGGGATATTCGTTATGTTTAAGTGTATTAACGAATGAATGAGTCATTCATATGTTTTAATGTAACGAATGACACATTCGTTAAGTGTTAACTTAACGGATGTGGTCCTCTATATATACCCCTGTAAGCTATTCATTAAAGTAACAGTTCTTATTAATCCTTCACTTGTGTCGTTACTCTGCCCGATTGTTCTCTCAACACACACAGTACACACACATAACATAATCTCGCCTAATCGTATACCGTATCAACGAATAACACGATGTCATCCTAAGATCTAGATCCATACAGGCTCAATCAAGTGGTATCAGAGCTATTCGGTCTGATCTTCGATGTTATTCGTTATCTAATTGTATGAATTCATCATTGATTGATTCAACTTCGTTATGAATTGGACTAATTAGTGATTTGATCGGTTACGATAATACAGAGGATTCCGTTTAATAGTAATTGGATTGTTTTAAAGTGTAATTTGAAGTGTTCATCTGGTAATCGGAACAGATAATGAAGGTTTAAGTTCGGATTTGAGTTGATTTGGATTGTGAATTGATAGATTTGGATTTGAATGATTAATGGAGGTAAAAAGTGAAATACGGACTTGTTAAATTGAGTTGTTTGGAATTGCGGACTGGTAATAGGAAGTTCGGAATTGAGTTACGAAGCTTTTGATGTAAGTTTCATTGAATTCGGACAAGTTTGGATTGAGTTCTGGATCTTTTGAATGTTTGAAGATATGAGTTCTGATTCATTACTGGATGAATACTGATTCGTTAATCTATAACTGATCATTCGCTAATCCTATTCGCTATTCATTCGTCATTTCGTTAAACCACATTTGTTATTCAATCAACATTCGTTAAACCACATTCGCTGTACATTCACAAATCACATTCGCTAAACCTTCACATTCGTTATTCATAATCATAACAATTCACATTCGCTTGAATCTTTAACGAATATCTCTCATTCGTTACTCGTTGCACCTCACATTCGTTATTGTTCTGATTTGTGTGAACAGTAACTATAAATTTTAAGTGTTGACAAGTGTAGTCCTCTAAGGTTCAAAATTGTTATCTCATAGCTTCTCAGAATGCTTTGTACTATGCATTAGCATCCCAGAATGCTTTAATGCAACAAATGTTGATGATGGATAACGAGATTGGTAGTCATAACAAGTGTCCTAAACTTTTGGAAACTATCAGATTTTGCTCGGTGGGAACCAAGGTTTCGTGCTCATCTGGGGTCGGTGTATCCAAGCAATGTACGGTTTCTAGATGATGTTTGTGCAGCACCTCTGGTAGGCAGTGACAATCTAGGTTGGACTCCAAAGGAATTTAAGCATTATGAAGCTCAAGAATTGAAAGATTTTAAGAGTGAGACAAAGGCTTATTTGACTCTCACAATGGCTTTACCCGAGCAAATCCTTCACCAGTATAGCACTATTAAGATTTGTGCATCTCTGTTCACAACTCTAAAAAGAAGAAGCTTGGGAAATACTCTCGAGAGTAAGAAGACTCTCGTAAAATTTCAGTTTAGAAATTTTATTTTAATGAAAAATGAAACTGTGGAGGAGATGATTAATCGGTTTAGCCATCTTGTTGTGGAAATGTCAAGTATGAATCTTGAGCCAACTGAAGCCGAAAAAATTGATACTCTGAAGAACTCATTGCCCCCATCATATTCTACTTTCCTGTTTGTGTTAAAAGAGAATGGTTTCTTTCGTAACACAGAGCTCACTGTAGTGCAATTTATTAACAAGATAGAGGAGAGAGAATTTAATTTGAAGTGCCAGAACTCATTGAAGGATAATCAAAATTAGTATCCTTCTCTTTATGGTGGTGCTTCGCCAGAAAATAACTCATCAAGCTCAGTTCCAATCATAGCATTTTTCACTCAAGCACAAGAAGAGTCAGCTAATGTGAATGGTTCACCTAATGTATGCTTTATGGCAACTGGTGCCAATTCTGGGTCAAATATAAATGCTTCAAGTTCGTTGCCTAAAGTGAATCTTCAAGAAGCTGAACAGCAATTTGCATTTGTATGTGCATTCATGACTTCATATGAACAACTGATTAGTAGTAAAATTGCAACAAGTGAGTTGACTGATGAAGACTATGACCAGATTGATCCCGATGACCTTGAACTGATGAATCTCAAGTGGAACATGGCAATGATTGTCAGAAAGGTTAAAAGGTTTATGGCAAAGAATAGGAAAAGACCTTCCTACTCTTAACAAGCGAGTAGGGTTTGATAAACTGAAGGTCAAGTGTTATAATTGTGGGGATTTTGGCCGATTTTCCAAAGAGTGCGACAAACCGAGAAAGGAATATTCGGGACCACGCAACTCTGGGAGAACCCTGGGAAAAATTCATCGGGAGGTGAGCAAAGCAAGAAGAGTTCATCAGAGGGTGACAAGAATAAGTCGTCCAACACTCAAGACCTCGTCGCAAATGAAGGTGTAGACTGGTCTCAACGTTTATTGGGAAATCAAGCCAACCTTGCTGTTGTTGAACATGTTGAGAAGTTTGAAGATGCAAGCAGTGATAATGTATCTGAAGAAAGCGACACCTCAGATTCGGAAAATGATTCTGATCAGAGTTCATTTGTGCAAACCGAATCTTTTGCCTACATGACAAAAATTGAAGAGGTATGTCCTAAACCTTCAATTAATATATCTGAAACTTCTGCTATTGTGATTGAGTGTACTGAATGTGCTGAACTCAAAATCAAACTTGAATCAGCTTTAAATCAGAACAATACTCTCACAAAAAATCATTTTATGATCAATGAATGCTATCGACAGAAATCCAAATTACTGGAACAATCTACCTTAAAAATTAAAAATCTGTCTGAAAGTAATCATGATCTCAAAGCTGAAGTTCAATGTAAGATAATTGTTGTTGAGCAGCATTTCAAGGAGATTCTCCGACTTCGAACCTGGATTTCAAACCTAGAAAATGAAGTTTTATAAATGAAAAACAAACTTGGAAAATTTCGAGATTTCTCATTTCTTTTGAATGAGATTATTGAAGTAAACAATTCTCACAAGAAAAATGGAAAAGCGGGTTTAGGGTACGTCGAGATTCCTCCTCCTTTTAAAGGAGGTTACTGTAGCATTCATGATGTAAAATAATGTCCAGAAATGCCTATTGTTGAATCTGATAATGTTGAACAAAACAAACCATCTCTAGAACCGATTCATATCAAAAATAAATCAGTGTTTACCAAAAATGAATTAGACGGTTTTATTGAGAAGTTGTCTGAACCAGATGAGATTGTCAAAGACAAAAACATACCCGCTGATAATCACATCTTGTGTGAGCCCGAAGAGTTTGAACAAGCAGTATACGGTTCAAAGCCTTCGAGTGATTCATCAACGAAAACTCCTAAGGTATCTCCTAAAGTACCTAAATCAGACAAACCCTCTGTGTCTGGTGAGGAGTTAGGTTCATCAATCCTCAACCTAAATCTTCTAGTGGGAAGATATTTAAGTTAAAAGGATTGTTAAAAGTTTTTCGGATAAAGAAGTTCCTTTGAATCTTCTAAATCCTGAAATGATTGAAAGTGTCTTTCAAGATGACACGTCAAAAATTACTGAGCTTGAACAAAGATTTACCAAATCAAAATTTGAGAATGTTCAAAAAAAATACAAATGGTAACAAGTTTAAACCTATAAAATTTGTAAAATCATCCGGTAGGGAAAATTCTTCGAATTCTACCAATCTGGAATTTTATCAAAATAAAAAGGGATTCAAACGTGATGTTCCAACGAAGGTAACTTTTGAAACGTCTAAGATTGATACTCCTCAACTTGTGCATGAAAACAAACCAAGGGATTAACCATAAAAATCGTTAGACACACGTCTATGCTTTAAATGTGGTGAACCGGGTCATATTTCAAAGAAATGTAAAGCAAAGGTTGATGATATCAAATTGTCATCAAACCGAAAGACTAAAATGAGTCAGAATATGAAAGAAAAACAAATTAATGAGTGTGTTATAATGTATTCAAATGTCAATCCAAAGAAAGTCATTCGAGTTGAATTTTTTTTAATGTATCAAACAAATTAATTGACCGTGCTCAACCAATTTGCAAAAACACTAATTCGGGAATAATCCGTAATGGTTACTTAAAGAAGAAAACCATGAAACCGGTCACTTATTCACAAATACAAAATGCTAGTGTTAATTTAAATTTATCTCCGAGAGTATCAAAGGGAGAGCCCCAGACTGAGGCTTGGGCTGCCTTTTTGAACTAATCTCTTTTCCTTTTTGTGCCGAGTTCATCTAGATCCGTATCAAGTCACAAGTGGATATTGGATAGTGGATGTTCTCGGCATATCACCGGCAACCTGGATCTTCTGAATAACATCAAAGATATTCAAGGGGGGTTACGTGGCGTTTGCTGGTAACAACGGTGGGATGATTACTAAGGAGGGAGAAGTTTTAAACGGGAAAGTGACGTTTGAAAAGGTTAATTATTGTGAAAAGGTGGATCATAATCTGCTGAGCGTTTAAAAGATATGTGATAAGAAGTTTACCACAATTTTCACAGATACGGAATGTGTTATCCTTCAACCGAGATACACGATTCCTGAAGATATGGTTGTCATGAGATCACCTCGATCAAATGATATTTATGTACTAGCCATGAGTTCTAATGTAAGTGTTTCGCCCTCAGCTATGTGTTTCGTATCAAAAGCAACAGAAAAAGACTCTATTCTTTGGCATCGACGCATGGGGCACATTCACTTACGAAAGATGAATTTTCACATTTCAAATGAATTGGTGGATGGTGTTTCTCTTAAGAACTTCAAGATTAATGATCATTGCGTTGCATGAAAGAAGGGGAAACAAAAGAAGAAGTCACATCCAAGCAAGTCAATCAACTCGATTGTTACACCACTAGAACGACTTCATATGGATCTCTTTGGTCCAGTGAATCGTGCTAGTATCGCGGGTGATCTGTACTGCTTGGTGGTTACTGATGATTTCTCATTATACTCATGGGTTTATTAATGGGGTCAAATAATCAGACGCCTATCTTAATTCAGAATCGTATCACGAAGATCAAATCACTTTACAAACTGAAAGTGAGAAGAATTCGTAGTGATAATGGAACTGAGTTTAAGAATAATGTATTGTATTTCTTCTACATTCAGAAATGAATCCATCAGGAATTCAGTGCACCTTATGTTCCTTAACAAAATGGCGTGTCTGGAAGAAAGAATCATACGTTGATTGAAGCTGCGAGAACGATGCTTGCTGATTCTAAGCTACCTGTTCAATTCTAGAACGAAGCTGTGAATACAACGTGTTATACACTGAATCGCGTACTAGCTGTAAAGAGGTTCAAGAAGATAAGTTACGAGCTTCTGAACAATCATAAGCTAAACTTAAAGTATTTGTAACCTTTCGGGTGTCCGTGTACTGTATTGAAGAGAGATGCTGGAAAGTTTGATTAAAAAGCTTTTGAGGGTTACTTTTTGGGATACAATTCTCCTAAAAAGCGGATCTTCAATATCTTGTTAGGTTATGTGGAAGAAGGTATCACGTTGATTGCCAAAGTTATACTACTCCTCCTACTGGTACGGGTCCTGATTGGATGTTCGATTACGACGGGTTATTTAATTCGTTTACATCTGTGGTTCAAGAAGTACCTGACGATTTTATTAGATCATATCTGGAAGAACAGTGTCTTTCTATTCCAAGGTCTTCTTCGGTTGATGTAGATGACTCTCCTAATGTATCAAAAACGTCAAATGAGGTTTCTGAGTCTTCTGATGATGCTGATTTTGTTGATTCACCGTCAGTTCCATTAGATGAAGCTCCAGAAACAAACGATCTGATTCAAATTGTTGATGACACCAACTGTCTCTTTAGACACAGCGGAGGAAAACATCACCAATCTGAGTGATATCGTATCTGTACCTGCTAATCCTTCCTTAAGGATTCACTCTAATCATCCGCAGGAACAGATAATTGGTAATGTGAACGACGGGGTTCGTACAAGACACCAATTAGCTAATGTATGTGATGATAAAGTTGATTGTAACTTATCTCCAACTGAGGATTCAATAGTATGTGCTTATGCGGATTTGCACTCTTCGGGTATCCTTAGTATTGCACGATACACTTGCTTTCTATCACAGATTGAACCGACAAGTGTCATGATGGCACTCAAGGAACCGTCTTGGGTTGAAGCAATGCAGGAGGAGCTGCAACAGTTTGTTAGCTTGGGTGTATGGGACTTAATTGACAAACCCGACCATGTGAAAAAGGCTACTCCGACAAAATGGGTTTTTAAGTGCAAAAAGGACGACCGCAGGGTAATCGTGAGAAACAAGGCACGATTGGTCGTTCTTGGGTACAATCAACAAGAAGGCATTGATTACACTGAAGTATATGCTCTTGTGGCATGATTGGAAGTTATACATATTTTTCTTGCCTATGCAGCCTACAAGAATTTTAAGGTTTATCAGATGGATGTGAAATCGGCGTTTTTAAACGGAGCTATTCATGAAGAAGTATACGTGAAGCAGCCTCCCGATTTCGAGGATCTAGACTTTCCAGAGCGTGTTAATCGATTAAACAAGACTCTTTATGGTTTACACCAGGCCCCAAGAGCTTGGTATAGCACGTTGGCTAACCATTTGATAGAAAGCGGATTCAAGAGGGGAACTGTGGATTGTACTTTGTTTTATAAGAACATTGGTGATGATCTGCTCCTCGTCCAAATCTATGTGGACGACATTATTTTCGGTTCGACAAACGACAGCCTGTGTAAAGATTTCGAGAAGACGATGCAAAGAAAATTTGAGATAAGTTTGATGGGAGAGATGAGCTTTTTCTTAGGATTGCAAGTTCACCAGTCTGATTCCAGGATCTTTATCCATCAGACCAAATACGTGAACGATGTCTTGAGCCGATTCAAGATATCAGATGGCAAGATTCCTTCGACACCTCTTCCCGTGGGTCACAATTTATCACCGGATGAATTGGTGGATACCGTAGATCCAACCCTGTATCGAGCTACGACCGAATCTCTTATGTATTTGACTGCATCTCGACCTGATATCATGTTTGCTGTTTGTTTGTGTTCCAGGTACTAATCGAGTCCCCGAGTGACTCATCTGGCAGCAGTAAAGCGCATCTTGCATTATCTGAAGGGAAATCCCGACATCGGGTTATGGTACCCCAAGGACGATAAGTTTGATCTCACCGCTTTTAGTGATTCGGACTATGGAGGATGCAAGATCAATTTCAAATCTACAACAGCGGGTTGTCATTTCTTAGGAAACTGGCTTGTTTCCTGGATGTGTAAGAAGCAGACAATGGTCTCAACTTCAACAGCCGAAGCGGAGTATGTGGCGGCCTCGAGTTGTTGCTCACAGGTTCTCTGGATCCAGCAACATTTGTGTGATTACGGTTTAAAGTTTCTTACTACTCCTATTTTTATTGACAATTCGGCCGCTATTTCTATCACCAAAATCCGGTTCATCATTCAAAAACCAAACACATTGAAATCCGTTATCACTTTATTTATTTCGATTGATAAAATTCACACGAATTTTCAAAAGGCTAACCTTTATACCAAAGCATTTGATAAAACACGTTTTCAATATTTGCTGGGTATAAATGGTTTAAAACTTTAAAAGATATTCAAAAGCTTGGTTAAATCATTTTATTTCTTGTTTTAGTTCAATTTTTGTTGTTTTTAGAGGGAGAAAATATAAAATCCAAAAATATTGTGTTTTCAATTGTACAGAGAAAATTAAAAACTCCAAAAACATTCAAACATTGCAAAATTCAAAAACATTGAAAAATGCTCCTTAAAATGAGTTTAGAAACAAAAAGGGAAAATGATAGTACATTGGTCATTTGCTCCTAAGTCCAGTAAAAAGTAAGTAATAAAAGACTGTGTGCTTAATTGCATTGATGTATTGGTAGGTCTTCTGACAAACAAGTACGGACTAGTAAGTCATATAAACATAAATTGCTAAATATTCAGGGAAATTAGTTCTATAAAAGGTCTTGATAATGATGGCAGAAATGTAATAATCCGGTCATACTCAAGCCTTCTAATCAATTTGAAAGCAATTTTAACAAAAGGATCTAGTTGGTGGTTAACGCTTCAACGATGTATGGTTTTATGGCCTTAAATCCTGTATTGATGGGATACTTTAAGGCTCCGGATTCCATTGGGTCTTTATGCGGTTTTACATCTCGTATTCATTTCGGTGAATATTAAAAATGCTTGTAAAAGTGAACCCGCTGTGTAACTGCTAAGTCTCTAAACTTGATCGCAAAAAGTACTTCGTGTACAAAATGAATTACAGACTTGATCAAACCATGCTATGAGTCATATATTGTCCCCTTGCTCGCGTTTTATTACCATTAAGAAACGGACCACAAGGGACACAATGTCTGTAAACCGACAGATGAAATCGTGCATACTCATCCTTGGGAACGGACCCTAGGGTATTGCTTGATAACGCGGTTATGTCTTGTAGTGAGGATTACGGACTATGATTGCTTAAAATAATCATTTTACATCAAATTGGTTTTAAGGTTTAAGTCAAGTTGGAGTGATTTGGAGAAAATCAAATTACGCTTGAATCAAGATTGATCTAATTCTTTATGCCTAATTGAACAAATTAAGAAATATCACCGAAAATTCTGAAAAAATTGTTAGAAGATTTAAGTGGACCACAATACCAATAATCGACTTAACTCCTGTCATAATAAAAGCTGAAAATAAAACTGTGATGGACGGAATTTTGATCAATATGATTCCCTGCTCAAACTCACAAAAATATGTACTGCTTTAATATTTTAGTTTTGCTGCTTTATTTTTGTTTGTTATTTGAAAAATATTTCAAAACTCAAAAAGATTTTATTTCTGTTTTATTTTTGATTTACCGAGCTTGCGAATAAATTCAAAAACAAAAAGAAAAGACTTGTTACCCCGAAAATTTTAAGTTAATCGTGCTTAATATATTTTCAATTGTTATCAGTTGAATTTTAACGTAAAAATCCATTTAATTTAAATATTACCGATCTTTGGTTGATCGGGTATTTTAATGTAATGTCAATTGAATCATTAATGGGCCTATTTGGATTGTTAATGGACTTAATTGATTATTTAATTAAATAAAAACCCTAATTGGTTTTTAATATTATTTAAATCCTTAATGAGATCTTTATCTCAATCGTTAAGGATCTTTGGTGATTCGTTAATTGGTTTAACGAATGTAAAGCCATTCATTATTTATACATAACGAATGAGTTTCTCATTCGTTATAAAGACATTTGCTTCCGTTGTGCATAACAAATGGAAGACATTAGCTTAAACAGTTAACGAATGAAATGATTTTAATGTATCATTCGTTATGATTTTAACGAATGATTCTTATATTCGTTATAAAGTTAACGAATAAGAGAGTTAATGTAATATTCGCTAAAGTCTAATGAATAGAAACCTTATTCGTTTAACAATTTTTAAGGAATCAGGCTTATAATTTAACGAATGAGGTCATTCGTTAGTTCAAATTTGAATGAATGACCTCGAAATTTGTGAAATAATTGACGTTTATAATCCCAAGGGCAGACGAATGGCCTTTCATTCGCCTGTTCCTATTTCATTGTCTCTCTAAACGAATTCTTGCAATTTTTTTGTAAAATCTCGCACCTGCTTGTTATTACAATTGGTTAACGTTTTCTTGTTATACAGGTATGGACGATCACAACCATATAACATTTAGGGGATTTCATCGGTGTTTAGAAGTTAACTGAGTAGTTTTATATTCGCGTATCAATCGAACAGTTGACAAACTACAAAATCTGTAATTGAATCGACGTTATTGCAGATGATCATTGTTTAAAAATCTAAACAGCTTTTCGATCATGATTGTTGAAGTTAATTGGTAAATGTTTTAGAAGATAAATGGTTTCTAATTTGAGAATCGTCGTTTTTGACTTCATTAAGTCAAAATTAATTGGAATTGTGACTTCTGTTAGTCAAACTAATTAATCAAGTCAGATTCGCTATGGTTATAACGAATGATAGTCTGTTTCGTTAACGAATAACTATAGGATTCGTTAAAGTAGCGAATGGGAGATTTGTGCTTTTAATGTATAGAGATAACGAATCAGAGTTGATTCGTTAAAGTATTAATCATTGATTCGTTATGATGACGAATGTTTTAACGTATAAGTATAATTCGTTAGTTTTTTTTAACGAATGTACTTCTTTAATAATATATCGAATGTCTCATTCGTATGACATAATGAATGAGATGTACATTCGTTAATCAACATTCTATTCTTGAATATGATACTAATGGTTATCTTTATTTTAACAGAAATGGCAGACGAGGCTATTCAAAACCCTGTTCCAGAACAAAATCCCGAGGCTAACCCTGAATAACAGCCTCAAGATCAGATCAAGCCGAACCTGAACAAGCTCCAGTGTTATTATCCTGGAATAAAAGCCATAACATTTGTGCTTTTCTAGAGACGGAATTTGAAGACTCACCGATCTTTGGAGGCATGATTCGTTTCTTATTACGCATGCTCCAGGATATATAAAGCCATCTCTACTCATGCAGTTGTTTATCAGAGTATTATACGTGCGTTTTGGGATACCGCTAAATTTAACGAGACTGAGAAACAGATTGAGGTGGTAATTCAAGATAAACAAGTAGTGATAGATATTGGGGTTATTCGAGATTCATTGGGTCTTAATGATACAGTGGATGATCGATGCGAGTTCAAAAGGAGTTTGATTCGTGGGTTATTTGAGCGTGGAAGGTATAACGGTGATCTGGGCAAGTCGATGTACAACAAAGCATACTTGTGTGAGCAGTACAAGTATTTGCTTCATGTGTTGATACATTGTCTAGGTGGACGTAAAGGTGGATTTGATGAGTGCCGAGTGATGCTACAATCTGCGTTTGTTGCCTTGGTGTTGAATAAACCATTAAGTTTCTCTGAATTGGTTTATTATCACTTAAAGGAAAATCTCACGAGTCGTCACAAGTTTCTGATGTACCCGAGATTTCTGCAGATGATGATTAATGATTTGCTGCCTCATTTGATTAAAGATCAAGATGATGTCTTGAAGCTTGACAGAATGAATGCAGAGATGATGAGGCGTTTACGATCTTATCGAGGTCAAAGTCTTGAAGAACGACTGAGGTATAAGCGTTTGATCGGTCACCTTGCAAACATTGATTATGTTGGACCACCAAATGATCGTTGGGCTCATGATGATTCCGAATCTGAGCGTGAAGGTGGTGATGGTGGAAATGGTGGAGATGATGGTGGTGATGGTGGTCCAGGACCACAGGGGGAGCTAACGTATGAGCAGAAACGTAAGCCTAAGGGGAAAGAACCGATGGTTGATAAGGGTGAGAAAGCAAAGAAGCAACGTGTTCGACGTGGTTCGGGAATTGAGATACCAAGTCAACCGTTCGAAAGATCCACTCCACCGGTATCTATTTCAGATCCTGTACGTACTTCTCCTTTGTCTCAAAGGATTCAAAGATCACCGACTCCGGTTCATATGCCTGTGTCTCCGACACCTCCTTCGATGACTTTGGTTACTACTGCAGGACCAGATCCAGTGTTTGGTGATGTTCTTCAGACTGTATTTGCTCAAATGCCTACAC